>NW_010138417.1:0-41825 GCF_000699245.1 Pterocles gutturalis
GGTGCTGAAAGCGCAGCTCCCGCGGCCGCCACTTCCCGGCCCGTCAGCGCGCTGGGGGTGCGGAGGTGCGAGACCAGAGAGATCCGGCAATATCAGACCCCAAACGTTGCACAATCCACTCGAGCTAAGGTGGGAGGAGCACCCCTGTCTGCTCACCAGCAGCTGCCAGTGCTGGAAGTGGATATCACCCTGTCACAGGTGATGGCCTTTGGTTAGAGGAATGACCTTTCTTGGATCTCAAGGTAATCTCTGCCTGATGACATGACTGGGGTTAAGGAACCAGGGAGAAATGCTGTGTGCACCGGGCTGCATACTTGGTAGCCATAACTGACAATTTACAGGTACAGGCAGTGCCAGGATCCTCTGCCTGGGCCATGAGGTACCTGGGGAACAAGCAGCCAGGCTCATTCCAGAGGCTGTGTGCATGGCCAAGTATCCTACTACATATCACTGTATGTATAGAAAGTGTCAACTGGAAAGCTCCCCTTACCAGTGTTTAGACTGGAGTTTTTTTCCAGGTACAGAAGGAAGAGTTTATCAGTGGCCTCCCAACTAGGACAGAGAAACCAAAAAATCACTGTGATCTTTGAGAAGTAGCACCCTTTGTAACCTCTGAAGCATTGCCTGTTTTGTTGAGTATCAATCTCCAGGTATTAAGCTTGATATTACATGAAACATTTGTTACTAGAGATTTAAAATAATCATTAGTCTTTATGTTAGAGGATTATGCAGACTCTCCAGATAGGAATATGGGCTCCATTATATTGGAAATTGTATTAAAAAAAAATCTTAGCCACTCTGTACTGAATTTTGTTCTCATTTCCACTGACTAGGATCCCAAATAGCCTCCCTCTTTTCTAAAAGGTCTTTCAAAGTTGTAATAGTGCAAGTGAGATCTGAGACATACATAGCATTTCTCTGTTCCCAGCCCCAGCATTCACTCTGGAATTACATAAGACTACTGCTAAAATGATTTCCAGTAATCAAGAAACAGAAAATAATAAGTACCTTGCTGCTGCTCTCCTATTCTTTGCCCAGCTAGTCCCATTTTAAATCCAGCAGCACAAAATTATGACAATTTCAAGTAACATTTAAAGGGGAAAAAGTGAAAAAATGAAAGTCTGTTTTTAGAAAGCTTCTATGCAGATTTAGGGTTTAAGAAAAGCTGACATCTCTTTTGGTTATAAAACCACACAGTTCCAAAACACAAAATCTCCAAAACTCCTCTAAGAAATACATGCTCCCAGACAGGCTTAGACAGAATCCTAGTCTGGCAATGGTGTAACCCAGATCAGCTCAGTTACAAGGTCTGAACATTACTGTAAAACAAGAACTCAGCTCAGCAGTATTCATTCTGTTATAACTATTGCACCTACTTTGAGTTCCAGTTACCTCACTCGAACATAAAATTAAACAGAACAAATAGTGACAGGATTCCTTCTTGCTTCAGGAAACAGGGCTAATTTTCATTACCTATGGGTCATGAAATATTTAATGATACCTTTCTGTAAGTGAATGGAGAAGTCCTGATTTAATACTAGGAGGTATTGTTTAAACCTGCCAGCTTCATTTTCCTTCTAAGATTGATATTAGCCTGGTATTTTTTCTTGCCTTCTTACCTGAAGCAATCAACAATACTGCTGTGTGAAAGATGCCATGTTCCTCCTCAACAATTGCTTCATTTCAACAAAAGTATTTTTCTGAAATAAATGGCTCATTTTTGCAGTCTGTAAAAATTGAACTAACCCACTAAAATCAGCATGAGTTAGTACTACCCCTGAGAACAAACTGGAGCTGAAAGAGCTTTAAGTTTCTTCTTACTAAAAGACCTTTTATCAGAATGAAATATCATTACCTTGGTGGCTCTGTAGCCATTTCAGAGGTATATAAACATTTGCTACCTATCTATTATCCATTCAATTACTAAGATCTTGATACTGTGTAAATATTTAACTACACTAGAGGATATAAATCAGACAAAGTGATTCTGTTTCATTCCTCTGGTGGCAGTAAATCACAGGCTATTCAGACTACTGGGCTACACCCAAAGAATTGAGTGAGCCATGAACACAGGCGGACATTATCTAAAATTTCCTGTAAAGCAAGTCCTAAATTAATTCTGAATTTATAGGGGGTAGACTAACAGTATACCACAACTCCAGAAACCAGGAGCACTTCCAGACACTTTTACTATATCAGCCAGGAAGGGAGAAGCTACTAGCACCCAAAACTTTGGACTAGTTCACCAGAAGATGGGACCAGAATACACAAAAGAGCTGGGAGACCAGATGCTATTGAGTTTGAGCCCCTGGATACTAATGACTTTAGCAAGGCCTTTTAAGGCTGGATATTAGGAAAAATTTCTTCACTGAAAGTGATCAGGCATTGGAACAGGCTGCCCAGGGAAGTGGGGGAATACCCATCCCTGAAGGGGGGCAAGAAACGTGTAGATGTGGTGCTGAGGGACATGGGTTAGTGGGTTGGGTGATGTTGGGTTGATGATTGGACTTTATGATCCTGAGGTCTTTTCCAGCATTAGTGATTCTATGATTCTATGACCCAGCCAGCAGAGAAAAGGAGTGGCCAGTAAATTCTGGTCTCTTCATTTTCTGGAGTAGGCAATCAGATAGGTCTAGGTATAATAAAAGGCAGCAGCACGATGAAACACAAGACCAGTCCAGCCTTGTGATCCAGGTTTCTGTGCTGTGACAAAGGTCCAGGAGCTGCCACAGGAGCAGCCACTCTGTGTGCTGCTGCTCCAGAGATGCACCACTGGGCTCCCTGTCACAACAAGATGAGTTTTGTTGCATCTCATTCCTTAAGTGCACTGCAAGTTGAAAGTCAATGTCTTCAAGGCCATGGCTTTTTCCATGAGAATAACGACTGCAAATGCTTGGGCTCACACTCAGCTTTAGCAACAGCCACCCAGGAACTGAGGCACCGCCACCATTCTCCAGTGAACTTCCCCTGCAATCCCTTCTCTTTGGCTTTCTGATCTTGGTGCCAGCCGTGGGGCCAGGGTGGTGGGTCATGCTTCCCTGTTTCTAAGAGACAGCTAATACTGCTGCTGGCTGGTGTTCTCTGTCCAGGACTCATTTATTCACACATCCTCAGTTCTACCTGTGCCATTCTCTGCCATCAGAACACTCCAAACAGAGAAGAGATTAGTGTCATCCCAGTGGCTTACAGAGCCCTGCTGCAGTCTTGAAAAGGACAGCAAGGAGCCAACGCACCAGCCATTATCCAAAAACAGCAGGAGTGAGATGCTCCTACCAGAAAAAGGGTGCCCAGCCTTATCAGCAAGTTATCGTTGACCCCGGGCACCTCACCCAGGGCCTCTGCTTACCCTTTGCTTTGCCCTGGAATGGGCACCACAGCAGAGAGGAAAGCAAGGCTTGCTCACTGAAAATGACAGGTGGGTTTATTTCCATCCTTCTGTGGCTTGGGGTTGATCCTCCCTGTCTGCAGGACACTTCATGTCACCCGTGCCACCTGGTGGGCCCCAGCTCTGCAAGCCCACTCCCGTGGGGAGGAAGAGGAGGGTGCAGACAAAGGGCCTGGAACAGTGGGAATGTGCAAGGGAGCATGACTGCAGAGAAGACAGGCACAACACTCCATACACATTTCCAAAAAACTTCTCCAAGCTGCGTGGCCTCACCTGGGGCTGCTGACAGTGGAAGTTAAGCTGCCCCTTCAGGCGCCGATTAGAAAGAAAATTCCCTTTGCCTGCTCTCCTTTCCCACTTGGCCCACATGCAGGTACAAGTTTAGCAAGTGTCTGCAAGCCCCAGTGCATACAAACAAGCCTTGGGCAGCATTATATTTTGGGTTTCTCTACCCCCCTTGTGGCCTCCCCTGGCTAAAGTCAAAGAAACACTGAAGCATCCAAGGAAATCAGCCTATTGCATTTTCTCATCAGCTTAAAATGCTCTCCTTGGTGCCAAAAAAATGACAATTCTCTGCAGAACCAGGCTTGCAGGATGGTTGTATTGAAGCTATTTCTTTCTGCCTTGCCTTCTTGAAAGGCATGTTGGCAGGGGAACCTGTCTTCAGGCTCTCAAGCCCAGCACACCATACTGAGCACGCAGAATATACGCACAGCTCTGACAGAGCACAGAGGGTGTCCCAGCATGAATCTGCTCCAGGAGCACTTGCCTTCTGCCATGGTCATCCTCACACAGGTCAGATTATTTACACCAGAACTGGCAGCTGCTAAGCAAAACCCAGTCAGAAGAGAGAAGCCCAAATGTGCTTGTGTTAGCCACCCTGAGGGACAAGGCTGGACACCATCAACCATGCTGAGGTGACAATGCTTAGGGCTGAGTGACAGCAGGCAGAGCCCCGGGCTCACTGCCCCTCTCGTGGATTGATGCCCAGTGAGGCTGGGGCTGGCTGTGGGATGGCAGGGGTGCAACTGGTCCTTAGCACACAATGCAGCTGATTTATTCATAAAGAAACAAATCCAGGATGGACAACTGTCATGCTCTGCAACACTACGTGGTCCTCTGTCCTGCATCTGAGCAGTTAAAACCTTCAGAACTGCTTTGGTCACTAGAACAGCTCAGGCTGCCTACAACTGATTGCAGCACTTCACCCAGCTCACCTATTCCACAGCAACAGGGAAGAGGCACAGAAACCCAAAGAAAAATAAAAAGTGTAAGAAAAATGGGTATCCAGTGATGGAAACAACCAGGTCAAACCCTCCTGTACAAAGAAGGGGACGAACATCAGCTCAGAGGAAGGAATGATTTGGTGAGTTGCTCAGGACTAGCTCAGAAACACTCGTTTACAGGAGTCTGGGGGAATTTTGGAAGGCTGGAACAGAAATAAAATACAACCCCCTCCTGGGTGTTGCTCAGTCCAACTCAGGTGAGACAGCATGTGCAAAGGGGAGCAATACTTGTATGTATTCCCTTCCTCACTGATTTCATTTTCAGCCCGCTCTGGAATCGGCTCTTCATTTCAGCATGGACGCACGCAGCAGTTTGTGACACACTGTGCTGTTTTGCTCCGGCAGCTGTATTGTGCCTGCCAACATTTGTTGAGAAATAACAGGAGGTCACACATGGTGTCAAAAAAAAAATACCCCTGGCACAGTGCATAGAAAAAGGCATTGTATTAGTGGCAATGAACTCAGACCTACTGATGGCGGAATTAATGAAATCCGTGGCTGGCACTCTCCTTGCATCCCAACGGAGGCTACAACAAACAAAGCAAATGTACTGGCCACTAGCCCATAGGATCAGCAAACCGTGCATGCCCAAGGCAGCTGGAAGTCCATCGCCTTCCCTGGCAGGCCCTGCAGTGGGGAAGGGAACGGCAGTGCTGGGCCACAAGCTCTCCCCTCCGACTCTAAGGCAACAGGAAATCAAGAGAGAGGGAAGCAAGGAGATAAGTAATGCTTGTGGAGGAAAAAGGGCAAGGAATGGAAAGGAGGAGCATTTGATGATTATTTTACTTTGGCTTTCTTGGTTTCTTAAGCTCTTTTTGATCTAGCAAAAAGGGAGGAACATCTTTCCCTTCAGTTCTTACTTGCCCTGAAGCTAAAGCCTATCTCCTGAGCACCAGCATTCAGTCTTCTTTCCACTCCTGAGTGGTTTCCAGTCCCTTTTAGGAAACCCTCAGAGATATTTATGTTGGCCTTTGTCTTTCCATTATCTTTGTTAAGCAGATTCAACTAAGAATACATATATTTCTAGATAAGGACAAAAATTCCTCCCAATAAAAGCAAACGCTGCAGCAAGGATTGAAACAGGTGATGTCCATCCTTGGAGACAGAAGCTGGCTGGACAAGGCCCTGAGCAACCCGATTCAAATTTGAAGTTACCCTTGCTTTGAGCTGGAAGTTGGACCACAGAACTTCTGTACATCTTTCTACCCAAGATTTTCAATATTTCAGTGATTCTAAATCCACACTTCATCAGCCATCTCTTCATGTACTATCCACCTGCAGGCAAAAATCAGTCAGCACTCACCTGCCTTGACTACCCATCATTACCTAGAGCATGATCCAACACTTTCCCCTATAATACAGGGTTATGATTTTTTTCCTTATAACTTCACACTTTCTTCCTTCTGTCCAAATTCATTCGAGACCAAAATCCAGAAACTGCAGCTATCCACTTTAACCCTTGCCCTAGGCACCCTAAAGGGCAGCTAACTTGTGACAGTTTGTGTATTAACCCCAGCTGCACGTTCATTCCCTTTCAAAAGGATAATTCAACCCCTATTGTCGTTTAAAATATAACTGAGTGCACCAAGTCAGACACATGTCAGGGTCAAATACTCTAGAAGAAATACCCACAGATCAAAAAGACTCCATTCCTTTCTCCTAGGGCACTTTAATGCACTTCTTCCACTGTTTAATCTTTAATGTGAGTGTAATAATTGTCTCTTGCTATCCCCCATTAATACAGATCAGAAGCACCAGCTGCTTAGATTCCCCTTTGTACTTCCCAGTTGGTCACCCAACCAGTAGGTCCTGCAGGAGAGATTCCAAGAGAAAACCTAAGGGGAGGAACAGCTCAGCACCGGGGCTTGGCTGCATGGTCACAAGCACCACTTTGGACACAAGCTTCCATCCTGCCCAGAGCTGCAGACTCAAGGGAACGGTGCTTCTATTGCTGCTGCAGCAGAGGTGGTGAGTTCTCCTCAGCAGGGGATGAAGTGAGAGGGAGAGATGCCACGACCAACATTTCTCACACCACCTTTCATCCATTGCACTCAGTAGTCTAATCAAGCTGCTTTTAACATTGGCAAATAACTATTGCAACAATAATCCCCATCAGTCACTCACCCTCTCTCATAGTGCCATGACCAGAGCAAGAGCTGGGAGACCAACTCCAGCTCTTTACTCAGAATTGCAGAGCTGTGTTCAGGCTGACTTAAACCAGTTTTATATCCTAACTTGAAATTTGATTTTTAAAAATCAGCTCTGAGAGACTGCTGTGCAATTCCACTGTAATTCATTCCTTCCATCAACCTGGAAAGTCTGATAATAGCAATCTTTACCCCTACAGTTTGACTGATTCTCTCCAAGGCTAAGTTGAAAACGGGTAATTCCATTTTGTTGAGCACTGACCTTAGTCTTTGTTTTCATTTTGAAAAACACACTGGACAAGGAAAATTAAGATGTTTTATGCCAGACACTTTGAAGAACATAATTGGGATGCATTTTTATGCCTGAAGTGGAAGTCTCCTCAAAATTAGTATTTCTTGAAGTATTTTCATTTTTGAGATCTGCATTTTCCAATTAAAAACAGTTCTGCCAAATTTTTTCTAAAAAAAAAAGCTTTGAAGTCCAGGATGGAACAGGGAAAACAGAACCATCGACTGCAAACTCTCTTGTGGGAGATCAAGCTATCCACAGAGACCCTGTCAGAATCAGTTTTGCACCAAAGCTATGCTTCAGCTGAACAAGGAGGTAGAGAGGGTGACGATAATTAGCAATTTATTGATGCTCATCTTTTCCTCTATGCTCATAACCAGCTTGCAGCAGGGAAGCATTATTCATCAGCTCCAAGCAAGCCAGTTGTCTGTCACTGGCAAGTGAAGGAGGATTTGCCAGACAGAACCAATGATCTGGGGTTGCAACAGCTTTTTGAAGCTAGAGGAGGCAACCATAATGCATGTGATAAGGCCAACAAACCTGGGAGCCAAGCCTTTTGGTTTCTGTCCTCTGATGCCAAGGAGAGGAGCACGCCTGGGTCTGCACAGAGTGTTCCTGCTAACACACGCCAATTGGGAGGTCTGCCAGCCCAGGGCCACCTCGGTGAACTCATACTGCAAGGCAGAAGGAGCACACAAAGACCAAACCTGGGTTATCACAGTCTTCCCAGAGGGGGCCAAAGCAACCATTTATCATCATTATGTTCATTCCCTATTCTTATTTCTGTGCTCCCTAGAAAATAAAGTAATGCTTGCTAAGAAATAAAAGGAGGAAAAGAACAACTTGAATACCTGAGACTGACTAAACTGATGGAGAAGATGATGAATAACCAGCAGGGCTGGCATAACTCCTATTATTCCTTTATGCATGTTGTACAACCTACCACTTAAAATATCAGAGCCTTGATTTATTACTTGCCATGGTCTAAAAAGGTTTTGATTGCTTGGCACCTCTCTTCTGTCAAAAAAACCTGAAGAGAGCATTCACCCACGATGCTACTCTGTGCATGTCTTGAACAGCTGAGTTCCCAGACACTCACTTTTGCAGACTCAACTGTAAGCAGCCCAGCAGTCCCAGTAAGTGCCTGTTAACGGCAAATCAAAGTCTCTATGCCTACTGCCAAAACACAATGTGCATGTAAAGGCCCAGAATGAAGGATATAAACAGAAACTAGATAAAAACACAAAACGGTGAAAAAAATGAGAAGATGAGAAGGGAGAACCAATATTATTTTGCTTTTCTATGGTATTTTCCTATCAAAGAACCTTTGATAGTCCATTCTACACTTGCTTCTGGTTTTGCTCACTTCTCTTCAGCAAAGAAATTCTATGATCAGATTTGCCTCCTCACTGTAGCCTCAAATACACGAAGAAAGTGAGAGCCCTCTGGCACACAGCCTGTAGCTAAAAATGTGCCAACAAGGTCAAAGATCAAGGACAATCCTTGTCTGCAGAGAAGGACACAGGTTCTTCAGAAGGATACAGGGTCTTGACTGTACACATTAAAACACACAAGCCCCAGATTTTATGTTCTCATCCCACTGGTACCCCCACTCCCACCCCAGAGCTCTGTGGGGCCTGAGGACAGGCAGGGATGATGCTCATCCTTGCCTCTGACAGAGGGCCCAGGTATTGCAGCAAATGTTCAGCTTCTGCCCCATATCCATCAACCTGCTGGGTGAGCCCTCACCACAGTCCACGATTGTGCGTTGGCTCCACAGTCCTGGCCCTGTAATCCTAGCAGATGTTGAGCAATCACTGAGGGACAATAATTTTAAAAATCAGGATTCAACTTGGAGTGGTGGTGAAGAATGAACCCATTCGTGCTGCATCCTGCCATATGCCACTGCAAACCCACCTGAGCATGCACCAGCATGTCAGAATATATCCCCATGAAAGAAACAAACCAACTTGGACTGTTTAACTAAAGTTTTCCCACTGGGGACATAGCCTCTGCAGACTGTCCCTGATAAAGCTGATTCACAACTCTGGCAAATGACAAGAGCAAGTACAGAAAATGATGCACTCATACTTCCATGTACCCAGTCCCATCAAATGATAGAGTTGTGATCATCAGCCCATAGAGGAGGATGTCAGTGCCAGGTTAGTGCAAAACCAAGGGAAGACACAGAAGGGTCAAGGGGCACTTTGGGGACGCATGTGCATCAATTGCATTATCTTGGATCTGATCATTTACACAAGCAGCCTTTGATTAGCTGCTTCCTTGTTGACACTGGGTCTGGTTGAGTTGTTAAAGAAGAGCAGAGGGTACTGGAGATTCTTCATTAGAACAGCTGAAATGAGTACAAAGAAGGAAGCTAGAATAAATCACTGGCACACAAATTGCCACCACCATGTACAACACGCACCACAGACTCACCCCCTTGCCCTACAGGGAGGCTCTCAAATGCTATCCTTCCCTAAAAAGAAGAGGCAGAATAGCAGGTCCAGGACCTACAGTCAGCTTGTGTAGGTCGGGAAGAACCAAAGAACAGCCTCAGCAGGACTGTGAGATGGTGGGGGATGAGCTCCTTGTCTCAACAGACGTCACCCAAGGGAATCAGCATGGGTTAGGGCAAGCTCTCAGCCTGGCTCCCACTGGCTTCTGACCTTCTCCCCTTGGTGGCTTCACTTCTCTACTCTCTGATCTCTTCAGTGTCCAGGCTGTCTCCCATTGTCCATTTTCCTACTGGAAACAGATCTCACCTTCTGAGGATCAGCAAAGGAAACTTTGCAAAGATTCCAAACACTGTGTAAAGGAGGAGAGGGAGATCCTTTTCTACCACTGTGAATATGCCTCTGCACTGGTCCTGATGTAGGTTAGGAGTCAGTGTGACAAAAACAACATCAGGAACTTAGTGGGAAACAGTTTTGAAGATTCTCACAAGTTTCCCCTATCCTGGAATTTCCAGAGATGAGAGTGAAAACAAAAGGAATGCAGCACAAAGTGATCAGGGGGTTACAACTAGTGATGGAGGCAGAGGTACCACACAGGGAACACGCCTCTCGTGTCCCCAAGGCAGGTGAGCCATAGAACCCCCATGTGTGCAGCTCCTGAGGGGTGACCACACGGCTTGGTTTTCACTTGTGCTGAGGAACTTCTGTCCATGAACCTTGTGTTAAAACTGGTACATTCCTACTGAATGCGAGACACTTAAGAAATGCAAAATGTATAAGAAATCCCCCCTTCACTATTTAAAGCTCCCAGCAAACCCCTGGGAAGCCAGTCAGCTGAAGCCCTGAGGGGGTCAGTACCCAGTGCTCAGGTGAAGCTTCACCTGTCAGGTCTTCTTAAGGTCTTTAAATCTCAGCTGCTGAATATTTCTGGGCTTTTCAACCACTGTGCAGTCCACAGAGACCAGCTATGAATAAACAATTACAGGAAAATTGATTTTAAACTGCCACCTCCATTCCCTGCTGCTGGACGTCCCCAGACACAGCCCACTGACAGCTCATCTGCATAGAGGTGAAGCTGCTTTTCTTTTAATTATTCCAAAAAAATGTGGCTGGAAGGCTTTGACGTATAAACTGTGATAAGCTTGAAGCATCACTGTACAATGCTTGATAAAGAAATTAAGTTTAAAACCTCATTTCTCATTGCCATCTTCTGGTCAGAAGGGTGTAGTGCATTTTCTTGCTGAAACAGCTCAATGTAGGGCACAGAGATGCAAGACAGCTCACAAGTGCAGCTCTGGTTTGGCTGCAGTGATGGGCTAGCATACAAGAAAGGTGTGAAAGCAGCTGTCTGGGATTCACTGTCCATCTGTAACAGCTGCTCAACAAGTGATTCTCTGAAAGTTAGAAATTCGGAGGTATTTGAAAGCAAAGCTCACTGAAACCTCTCTTCTACTCCAAGTTCTTTCCCATACTTTCATTATACTAGCATGGCTATCAACCATTTCAGCACCCTCATCATGCCTAGTAAAGGAAATAGCCTTAAAAAAAAAAAAATCACTCCATAGTTACAGTCTGATCTTATCCAGACCAAGATCCTCAAGCAAATTTACTCTTTGGGGCCAGGCTCATACATGCTGAGAATCTATATTCAGTGAAAATACTTGCATTAACACACCATACACTTCTGATCCCGATGCAAAATGGGCTGGACATACATCCACTGCACAGCTTGTGGTGATCAGATTGTGTACTTATTGCACTGATATTCAGAGTTGCAGCCCTGGACAACCTGGAAATTTATGTTAGTGAACCAAATAGGCACAGACAGGAGCAGCTGTGTTCCCTGGGACACCCAGATGGGAAGGGACTGTCCATCTCCTTGGTCCTTTCTGCTTTTGGAGTCACCTGCACAAAGCAAGGCTCCTTCGTCTAAGCTGAGAACAATTTTCTCTGCATCATTGTGGAAGAGCATTGCTCAAAGTCAGCTTTCCCAGGATTTTCCCATCTCAAATACAGGATCCCAAGCAGCTTCACCTGCAGCTCATTTAAATACACACACAAACATTTCTCCAGACTTCCAGATAATGTGCCACTCCACAGAGCTTTCACCAGCTCTCCCTGCTGACCAGAGGACAAAGGAGAAGCCTGGATGCCCTGGACTTGCCTACACCTTTAGGGGAGCACTGCCCTGTGCCCACGAGTCACACCACAATGGGGAAGCAGTTGAATATTTACACATCACACCTCTTGAATCTATAATAATTTTAACAATTTTTGGCCAATCCCCAAGCTCTGCTCTTTAGCCTTTAGTTAAACAAGCTGGAGGGCTTAATTATGAACTTAAAAGAGAACAAGAGTGCAATGAACATTAATAAGTCTAACCAGAAAGAATGATGTAGGAGGATAAAGGAGGAAACCAACAAACCTCATCGCAGGAGGTATCTGTAGTGACCAAGTTCCCCGCTCCTCTTGCTGAAATACACCTCAGCCTGGCTGCTCTTTTCCCTGCTCTGTTGCTGATCTGAACTGCACACCATTTCTCTTCACATCTTTCAGAGACCCGTTTATTTTCTGAGCCTTGGATTCGGGTGATATACAATTGCTCACTCCTGCTTCACAAGGAAGCAGCTCAATAAATCCCTGCTCACTTTAGATTCCATCTTAATTGTTTAAATTGTTTAGTAGAAAAAGAGGTGGGTTATCCAAATATACAGCTATATTTGTTTATAGATTCTATTTTACTCAATAACCATTTTAGAGCACCATTAGGATGGTGAAGCCAGGTTACACCAACAGTCAGACTAAGCCTGTCTCCGTACATATCTATACAAACATCAGTCTTTAATTACACTTCTTTTTACCCACTAGTAAAGCCCTGCTTTTCTGGATAAGCATTGGTACCCAAGTCCCATAAAACAATGACTTGTGATGAGATCTGTGCTGTTAAAACTCACTCCAAGGGTGGAAGCATGCAGCGGTTTCTTCATGAGTATCTCAAGAAAAAGCTGTGTCCAGATTTGATTAGAAGCAAGTTTCCTTTCCAAGTGGATCTGCTCTGTTACGCCTGATGCCATTGTTTCAGCCCCAGAGCCAGGGTTACTGGTTAAAGCAATCCAACCACATCTCAGCCATCCCTCTGATATGCTTTTACATCTAAAAAAACCTGGTATTCTTTCCAAATAAAACACCTTGGACCTCAAATCACTTGCAGATCACACCTGCAGTGCTCCTTTCACAAGCTGTGCAGCCCACTGAGCCTGAAAGCCAATAAGCAGTGACAAGAAACACATCTGAAGAGACCAAGAAGCTGTGAGAAACCCAGCCAGGAGTTATTCTGGGTATTTTTTCTACTTATTCCCTGCGTGAAATATTTTTTTTTCTTGTTCAACTCTGCCACGGTAAGCTAGTTAATGGATCATTGACAACAAAAACATAATTAGCAACAATTAATAAAGGGGAAATGGCTTGCGTAACAGCATACACAGGAGGACATCTTGCCAGGAGAGTGATTATGAAACACCACTTCTTGGCACTAAATTACTAGTATCTGCTACCGCTGTCATTGTATTAGCAGATTTAGGCTCCACTGCATTAGCTGTGTACAAAAATCACTGTAGGACCATATTCCAAGCACATATAAATAGGTCTCATATTTTGGGATCTGTCCCCCTGGTAACATTTTGCACCATTGAGCACTACTGCATGGGTCAGGTCAAGAACAACGTACAGAACCAAGGAGCTGTGCCCTACAGCCGGCACTGCGTGCTGGCAACATCACAGCCCAAACCAGAGCAAGTTGAGATTAATCCAGTGGAACCGCTGCAGCTTTAAGGAAGTCCTGGAGGCTCCTCTGAATTTGTGCAAATAAACCACATTTACAGGAGGGAAAGGAACCGCACACTACAATTTCAGGTTTTCCCCATGTCTTACAGCAGTCTAACCCTCGTATTTGCACTGGGCAATGACGAGTGTTTTACACCAGCTTATTCTGAACGCTCAGACATGAGTGTTCAGGTTCCAGTTGAGCAGCACAAGTAGTGCGTGGACTCTCGTAAGGCAAGGGAGATGCTGGCACCACCAGCCCTATTGTTGGCACAGCAAAGGCTCTGGTTTTGTCTCAAAACACAATAGGTTGATTCAAAGAAATTTTCCCTCTAAATAACTCATCTAAATCATATGACAAAATAGATTCTTGAGACAAAAAAAATAGTTTTTCAAACCCCACAGCTCTTTCAAGGAGAACTAGAAAAATGGCCAGCGTGCCCTGCAATGACTGGGTTCTGTTCCTACCCCACCACCATACTTTTTCCCACTGGAATTAATGCAAGTGCTAAAAACATCTTCAAATATAATATGAAGTCCACTTCTGCTGGGATTTCTGGAGGGATGCTTGCTTGGAAGTGCCGTACATAGGTTTTGGAGTCAGAATTCCTTATAGCAGTCTTTATCCAAGCACAGTTCCTAGTACTGGGGGGCTGCGATTAAGACCACGACAGCTTCACTTCTCTTCCCCACACCGCGTGAGCTGCTTTTTTACCAGAAGTAGCTCTTGGTCCCTACATTCCTGATTGAGACCGACAGCAAAACACTGATCTATATGTGTGTTTTTGCATATACATATACACACACACACAGTAGTGGATCTTGCAAATATTCATTTGAGCAGTGCCATTCACATCAATAGGAAAATATCTGTAACCAAGAGTAAGCATGTTTGCAGGGTCAGATCTAGGTATATATTGTGGTTTTATAGATTATCTTCATTCTATTAAGAAGGGAAAAAGATGTTTAACAGCATGTATGTACACAGAGCTGACCATCCCTTCTATATGATAACTTATTGAGCACTATTTATACAGCACAGGTTCTTGCACCACTATATAAAAAAATTTATCTGCTTGCAAATCAAATTGATCTGAGGCTTCTCCTCAGGAGAAGTAGTCAAGGAACAGATTTCTACTTCAAAACCCAAATGCCAGAGCTGCACCAGTGATATATTGCTAATGCTGAACAGCCTCAAAAGACTGTCTGCCACATTGGAGATTTGCAGAGAAATTGGACTAGAAAGGCAGAAAGCAGAAGACACCACTTTCTCTCCAAAACCAGGTTCCTCCTGAACTAGTGAAGAGTTCCAAGTATTTTCAACAAGCAGGACAGGTACCTCAGGTTAAACAATTCTCAAGGCATTCACAGAAGCAATCATAGCTATTGATTCCCGAGAGCAACCCTGTCTGCTATCTGCCAACATACCTCACCCACCTTTACATACTGCCAGTGGCAACAGCATCACCTTTAGAATAGGGTCTATTATCGGTAACTCCTGAATTCCAGCCCTCTCTGGTATGTGAGCTTATAAAAAGCAAAACAAAGACATCCAGAGCTTGGATATTACTCTAGTATTGACATTACAGCAACACCTGGAAACGCAACCAAGACCACACAAAGGTAGGTGCTCCATACACACTCAGAAGGCAGTCTTTGCCAGAAAGGGTTTACACCCTGGTGTACTGTGGGGTCTTCGTTAAGCCTATTCATGTACTACTGACATCTCCAAGGGTCACAGACCTGCTCCTCCCTCTGCCAAGGCTGGCTTCAGGGAATGCAGAGTCCTCTCAAGGGCCCAATCCCTGCACTGTGCCCAGCTAAGGAGCACATGGAGGAGGCAGTAGGTGAGAAGAAACTCCCGCAACTATTCCTTCTCAATGCAAGCTCTGCATGGGGTGCAGGCGTGGTATATGCCTTAACCCACTTTTGTCACAATAGAGACAAAACCTTGAAAGTAAAGATACATCTTTAGTACACTTACCCCCTTTGAAGACTGCCTGGACAACTCCATGGCTAAAATAGTAGATGTAAGAACTTCAGCCACTGCACAGAGATCTTCTGCATCCAAGGTGTCACACATCTTTGCAAGGACTGAGTGTCAGCGCATGGTCCTCACCAACCAGGACCCCATCCACAGCACCCAAGCAGGGGAAGCCACAAAGCAGCCAGGTTTAGCTGAGAATCCACATCACTGGAGAAAGTCATGGTGAAGAGACAGGTTTGAAGTCAAACCAGGAAGCCAACCCCCACATCAGATCCAGGGGTGGCAAGGGTGGTCCACAGCAGCAAGACATCCCCAGGGTCAGGCCAGGAAGTCAGTCTGTGCATAGGGGTTTAGACCAACAGGTTTCATTGCCAGAAAAGAGCACAGCCAGCCTGGCCAAGCCACAGAGCATCACTCTTCCACAACACAACCCAAACCAGAGCTCAACCCCCAGCCTGAGCTTAAATAGGATCCCCGGGCAAATGAGCAAGGGCTGGGGGTGGAGGAGGTCCCAGGCAAGGTTCATCAGGACAATTAAGAGCTATCAGTGCCATCAGGGCCCCAACCCATGTCTAGAAGCACCATCTGAAAGGCTGTGCTTGCACGTTTGTCAGCAGTGCCATTAGTTACTAGAAGAAAGCAATGACATTACTCCTGGATCCAGGAGAGTCTCTGCAGCCTCCTGCTTGCTTGTTGTCCATCACTCAGCATATTAATCCATCCCAGAGAGAGGCTTATGCAGCTGTGGCTTGAACAAACAAGCAGCTGCCTCTGTAAAACAAGTAGAAAGCCCAAAGAAATTAATAGAAAACTCCTTTCCTGTGATTTGAGTGGACTTTGAATCATCATGCAGCAGCAGCACATCAGCACGTGTTGTGCTGGGAGTCACAGGGACACTGTGTGCTGGAGAAATAATTCCCACCACTCATCTGGGCTGCTGGGTTAAAGGTTTATTTTGCCACTTCTTTCCTCTCCAGAGCCCCCATTTCAGTAGTCACACCCATGTTGCCCATTAGCCCCTTCACTAGCATGGCTCCAGCTGTCTCTCAGTTGGTGACATACAGGAAAACAGCTCTGATTAATTTTATTTCCAAATCATTTACCCAAAATAGTATATATTGTTCTGGTTGATTCCAACTCGAATTTGTTCGTACTTTTCAATGTGAAATGAGATTAGAGGTCAATATTCTGATTTGTCGATGAAGTGCCACGTGGAGATGCACGGAGTACAACTGTCACTGTATCTACGCTCCTGTCTACACTCCAGTTAGATATTGTTTGAGCAGTGACGTTGGAGTTCGGGTAAAGGCAAGATAAGTTTGGTTTGAAACAAAACAGTGCTCTTGATTCTGGAAATTGAAAGAAATGTTGGAACGTGATGGAAGAATATTCATGATAGCACTGCTAGAGCAAAGTAAAACTAACTCTGCAAACCAAGAAGAAATGGTCAGCAACACCCTCAGCTTTTGGGGAAATCTAGCCCACAGGTCAGCTTTCAAGTGGGACAGGATCTGTACCTCCACCAGCTTGATGCAGAGCGAGCCATGGCACATGGGTGGTGTGCTGGCACGGGTGTCCTAGTGCATGTGTGTATGTGTGTACACCACAATTCACGTTTCCATTATATACTGTTTGTGCTCCTGTTTCGTCTGGTGAAACATCTCTCTCTCTGATATATCCCAAAAGAACTTAAAAAGTGGGAAAAGGAGGAAGAAATTTCTGGCAAAGTAACTGAAAGTCATTTTGCCTCAATGTTGCGGGGCAGAATGTGGACCTGACTTGCCCATGATGATTTGTATTGTTTAATTTTTATTTTCTTATTTAAAGAATCACTGCAAATTTTTAGTCTGGTGTTTCTTGTTTCCCCTTGGTAAAAGAGTTTCTCTGCTACTTCAGTATACTTACATCACTCATTTTTTTAATGCTCTGAAGCCCAGGATGATGATTGTCACTTGACCTCCAAGTCAGAACCCTGTTGTATTTGATGCAATAGAAACAGTGAACACACTCCAGGAGCTGTAAAAGCTAAAAGAGGTGAATTGCATAAAGAAATGGCTTATAGGAGGGAAGATGCTGTATGGTGTATTATTTTCTGATGGTAAACGTGAGCATGGTATCCAGCACCCTGAGAGCTGAACTGCTGGGACCAGTGGCTCTCAGAGAGACTGAGCCCATTTCATTTTGCCAGTTGTTTTGTCTGTATTTGTCTTCCCAGTGCTTCTCCGGTGTGTGTCTTTTTATGATGTGTACAGAGAGCTCTAAACAGAGCGGGACTGAGTTTCTCAGCAAGGCTCCAGTCTCCTTGGCTGACCACATCACCATGCTCGTACCATAGTCTCCACTCTTGCTCATTAGCAAGAGAAAATGTGTGGGAGAAATGCCGTGGAAGGCGTAGGTCAGAGAAGGAAAGCGAGACTGGAAGCATTTGGAGAACCAGGAGATGGAAAACAGCCATCAACAGTTTCCAGAAATGTCCTGGGAGATCATTGCCTTATTCAATGCCTCTCATTTCTGCCAGCCTATTTTTGTCCCAGCCCTGAATGTGTCCATCTCAGTAGATGCAGCTAACTTGGTAATTTTTAACTCATGGCACTAATTGAATTGTTATTGAACATGATTAATTAGAACTGGAACAAGCCTTTAACAAAGAATTTATCAGATCCTTTTCTGCTCCCTCCACTGACTCACTGCTTCCCAATGCCTTCGAAACTTGCAACTTGGACGTGCTCATCCAATCTTTGGCAGGTCCCAGGTACCTGAAATTCTCTGGAACCTGCTGCCTTATGGGCATGATGCCAGTAATAAATATCTTTGTGGCACAAACATGGGGGCAGAAGGTTTAATATTACATGCGTATATATTAGAATGACCTATGTAACTCTGGAGATACATGTGTATGTACATGCAGAGATACCTATACCTTCATCTCGAGTCCAAGACTTTTTATGCATCTTGTGATATTCTTGACCACAATGACATCAAATAACACGGAATTCCCAGCCTGATTGTACCTGGAATGGAAAATGTAGTTTAAATTGGGTTTGGACCTGACATTTTCTATTTCACTGGCCAACTCTTCCTCTGTTTATTCCCCATGGAAGCAAGCAACAAATACCTTACCTCAGAGGTCCCCGAGCAGGAAAATTGCTATCCTTGTGTCAGCTGGCAGCTCTCGCTTAGGGGTGCCAGGGAAAGGAGGAATTTGATGCCAGGGGCTGCACATCTTTCAGAGTATGCACCCAGGATAGAGGCTCTGTCTGCTCAGATCAAGGTGATGGTTTTGATCTTCTTCCTGTAACTTCTGCTAACCATGTCCTGTAAAGGAGAGGAACACAAAGATGGCTAGAAGGGAGATTTTAACCGAACTAGTTGTCAACCAAAACGTTGTTTTCATCTAAATGAAAAAACAGTGTAGTAAAGCCAAAAATAGAATGATGTTCTTCTAAACCATTAAACCAGTTTTTAAATTCAGTGCTTCCTTTTTTTTTATTTCCAAGTGATCTTTCAAAATGAAATAATGATTGGGGTTTTTACTTATTTCAAAGGAAGTCACATTTGTTTTTAGTCTGGAATTTAAAATATGCTGAAATTATGACTTCTCCTGAAATGTTCAGTTCTGCTGTGGGACAGCTTCAGGCCACAATCAGTCAAAAACTGGAGAACTTCCAGACTGTTCTGTGCTGAAAGTCACACAAATCATGAGGAATTAGGATTCCCTAGAAATTATTTCAAGCACTAACTGAGGTACCTCTTCTGAATGTATAAAACTGAGCTTCTTTTAGGAGGTTGCATGAAACTGAGGCTTCAAATAAACTTAGTTAGGGAAAGTCTTCAGTCTTCTCTGAGTGTAGATGGAAGAATTCAAGTCCTGGCTCAAGCAACCCCAAATTTATTAAGCTAACTCCAAAATATGCCCAGGCAATCGCTAACTCACAGAGAATTGTGGCAGTTTGGAAATAAATAAAAAAAAAAACAACAAACCAACAAACAACAAAACCAACCAAACACAAAAGCATGGCAAAGCTTTCCTGTTGGTCTGCTTAGTGCCCAAGCAAGACCCTAAATCCAGACGCCTTTCACCCTGGCCCAGCCATGAAGTGGCAGAGTGCTGGGTGACTGGCACATTGAGGCTTTGGACAACACCAGACTTGAGAGCCCATCCTGTTCTCCTTAGCTGAGTACGTGCTGCTTAAGTATCTTGATAGAAGAGGGATGCAGCCTGGCATCAGCTCAGCTCAAGTATTATTTTAAAACACGAGGCATAGCACGCTTTAGACAATTGGACTGAAAAACAAACAGAAGTACGTTGATAGCTATTTACACTAGGCTTAGGGTTCCCTTTTATATGATGTCTCAACTTACAACAAATACACACATTTAATTCTAATTTTCCAAGACCTTCGTATATTCATCATCACGGTAACGTGCTTTGGCACCCAAGACCAAATGGAAAGAAATGAGGACAGAACAAATATATACTGAGAAAGTTCAGTCCTACCCACTACTTATTGGAGCTAATCATCTCATCTGCACACTGCTCGGCACACAAAAGCTGATCCAAACCAGCTGTCCTCCCTGATTTGCCTGGGGAATGTGGAGAAGATGGAGAGTGTCACCTGGGGAGTGAGTTCATCGTTATTTCTCCTGCCAGCTCACCAGAAGTCCTGTTTTGGAAACATTGGGCTCAAGTGTGGGACCAAGGAAAAAAAAAAAAGTGACTTAATATCAAGTTTGGAATGAAAAACCCCTCTTGTTCTTTCATCGGTGGTTACTTCAGGGGATGTTGCGGAGCAATGTGTAACAAACTGGCAGCAATAGCTGAGCAGTCCCCATTCCTCTCTCTGGGCCTTGGGTCCCCATCTGTCCACGCAGGATACTAGCATTTGTCTGACTCGCAGGGGTTTTGAGAGGATAAAGAGGCCAAAGCAGGGGGAACAGGAAGGGGATGTTAGCAGATAACATATTTTCACTGATGCTAGTACACTTCAAACCAGCTAGTAACGGCCTCACCAGCAGCACAGCTGTGCCCCAGGCTGATGCTAGCACACTTCAAACCAGCTAATAATGGCCTCACCAGCAGCACAGCTGTGCCCCAGGGGGCTCAGGACCCTTCCCAGGACCAGGGACAGATGCTGAGACAATTGGTCCTCATCATCTCCGTGGCATTGTCACCCTCACCAGTGTGAACTCACCCATCTCTGGGTGTGTATCTGACAGGTTTTGGGGGTGTTTGGTTTTGCAATGCCGTGTCAAGAGCTCCAACTCTCTTTTAAGGTCACAAGAAGCAACTCCTGTCCAGCATGGTCAAGACCTGTCCTTAACTTCAATGTGTTTTAACCAGGCAATGGTGGAACTTTTTCTTACCACCAGCTACTTAAATTCCTTTTTCCTTTTCACCCAACAAATATTTCTCCAAGCCAAACACAAAGAGTTATACTGTACACAGTCCTTGAAATGTACACTCAGTTCTCAAGGAGGCTGCTTCAAGGAGGACAGCATACTTGTAGGTATTTTGAACCAGCAAAAGAAAAGGAAAAAGATAATGCAACGGTGGAGAACTGAAGCATGACTTTTCTGATGTTTGTTTTTTTTCTGTGCCAGCAAAGATTCAATAGTGTGGAGGATTTGTCTGCAAAGCCATTCCTTGCCCTCCCTCCCTTTCTTTCCATTTCACACCCCTCAGCTGTAGTAGTTCTTTATTCTCATGATAGTTCGTGAAATATCTCGTTTGCAAAATAAAGCATCACCAGCACCTCTTCAGTAAAGGAAATCATGGCCAGCACGGTGCTGTAAGCTCTCCACAGGACAAAAACAGATCAGCGAGGTGCTCCAGTGGGAAACCCCATTTGGAAACTACCCAGGCTCCCAGAGCTTGTGGGTGTTGCAAGATCGATTTCTCCTTTCAGTCAATTATAAACCACTGTGTTTGCAGAAGCGGTATGTAAGCCGCGAAACAGAGGCTGTGACTATTCATGTTCACTGAGTCGCTTCTTTTTGAGAAGTTCAAATATGCCCTTAAATCTCAAGGCTGTACAGTGAGGTCTGTGTTTGTAAGGAATTTCCACATGCAGATCTCACGTCTGTTAGGAAGGCTGGATGATTGATTCTGTCCGTATCAGTTTTTTTTCCATGAAATCTGTGTCCACAAAGGCCTGGGAAAATGATGGGCAAGAAGAGGGCAAGGCTTCTACCAAGATTGTCTGGAAAAGGATAGATCCCCAAAGACTGATGTCTGCCAAAAAACAACTGCAGCAACACTCGTTGACCTCTGCAGATTACGCCAGAGAGCGCAGAGCCTGGGTTTCTTGGGTGCAGGTGGCCCAGCACTTCAGTGCATCAGGCCTCACAGATTTAAAAATGAACTAGAACAAGGTAGATCCAATAGGTTCTTATTTTGTCAGAGTTGTTAACAATCCTTTACATTTTAATTGCCCATAATTTCCTTAAAAGTTCTGCACTCAGAACACTTAAAACTTTGGGTTATTGAAGAAGTAACAGATCTTAATTGAAAGCAAACTTTCAGCCAAAAAGGTTTTTAGCAAAAGATCAGAACTATTGATCTTTTCCAGAACTTAATTTTTTCAAACTATAAAATATTTTAATAAAAACTGTATAGCAGAGCTAGAAATTTTGTTCTGATCTTCAGCACTGTCTTGAACCTCTTTCTAACTATTTCACGGTGACTGGGTTGCTTATGGGTGAAAGATTGAAGATAAAGTGATTCTCTCTTATTACTAAAATGGTGATTGACAGCTTCCCAAGGATCAGAGGTGTGGCAGCTCTCTTCTCTTCTCTTCTCTTCTCTTCTCTTCTCTTCTCTTCTCTTCTCTTCTCTTCTCCTCTCCTCTCCTCTCCTCTCCTCAGAATCACTCTCAGTTGATTGGGCTTGATTTCTTTGTCATCAGAAAAAATCCAAGTGTGTAGAGTCAGGTCAGAGTGTGGGGCTGGTGCACAGACATCAGGGTGCAATGGTGAGGAACAATTAATTCCACTCCCAGCAGCACAGCCTCCCTCACACTGCACCCCTCTGCCCCCCTCATGCTGCAATTACAGTCCCTTATGCAGCTCTGATGAATGAAGGATTTAATTACAGTCATCTGAATGGTCAGTGGAGGTGAAGGGCGTGGGAGGTGCAGAGGCATGGGGATTTGCGCTCCTGTGAAGCTCGGTGGGTTGTTGTCCCCAAGGCTGAAGGAGAAGCCATGAGCAATGCTGGGATGCTGATGCTGCAGGTAGGCAGATCACACCCCAAAGGATAAATGTTTTCATGATACGTGGTTTTCTGGATGTGTGGAAGATGTTTCGGCATGAAATTTCATACAATGCAAAGCTGCTCTTGAAGTCCCGTGGCACATACAGGTCCATCAGAGCAAACCCAGGTTTGCTTCCTTTCCAAGGAGAGTTTCCCAGCCCCAGCAACTCAATATATGGTACAAATAAGAATTTTATTTAGACAGAAATAAAGGACCACTCATATTTTAAACAATTCCTATCTGTCAGATAAAAAATAAAAACCTAGGAAAAAAAAAAAAAACAGAAAAACTAGCATTTCACATGGCTTCCTATCTGCCAGATAAAAAATAAAAACCTAGAAAAAAAAAAAAACCAAACAGAAAAACTAGCATTTCACATGGCTTGCAGGCAGACAGGTGGCACACAACACACCTGGCCTCTGACTCATTTAATTTTTTACTGTTACTTTGTGGTTTATGCTGGAAGTGCTTAGACATGAACAGGTTGCCCAGAGAAGCTGTGGATGCCCCATCCCTGGAGGGGTTCAAGGCCAGGCTGGATGAGGCTTTGGGCAACCTGGGCTGGTGGGAGGTGTCCCTGCCCATGGCAGGGGGTGGAACTGGATGATCTCTAAGGTCCTTTCAAACCCAACCCATTCTGTGATTCTGTGAAGCCTTCAAATTCACTGAAGATCATCTGTGGATTTTCTAAGATGATGTCTGCGTTACCAAGAGGAGCAGAGCCATGGACCAGGGAAACCGTTGCTGAGGACTTGACACCCACACTACGTGCATTTCATGGTTGGATTGTTTTGGGGTTTGTTTTGTTTTTTAATTCATGCCATCCACAGTCAATCCCAGGGATTGATTTCCCGGTAGTGACTGGAATGGATTAGGGAAGCACATATTCCAGATAAGTTTCCTCCAAAGGAACACTAATTCAAGCATCCTTAAGATGGCACCACAATGCAAACCAATCTGCTTCTAAAGTGAGCTCCTGATCAGAACTGAAACACTAACGCAGACACACACTCAGGTCTTCACAACAGTTTCAATTAATGGATCGGTAATCTCAATCCATATTTCGGAAGAAAACAACAATTAGCAGGGCTAAGAGAAAAAAAATCAGTATTCCTTGAGTGTTTGTATTCTCTGGGATCACACCAGATGAGGCTCTATGGCTAGTAAGGGTATGAGACGAATAAGGTTTTTCTTTACCTTGATCTCCAAGGTTGTTGATTTATGAGTTTTATCAACCCTCCAGCCACACATAAAACTAATGTAAGAAGCTTCCCTTCTTGTTGAATAAGGGATGGACCTATTTCTCTTTCTGTAAATCTCACCTGACCTTGGAGGGAGCAGGAAAGAAAAGGAGGGGAGGACTAAGAAAAGAAAAAAATAAACAAGAAATTATACATGGGATAAGATCAACACTATTATTCATTTGTCCCAAGTGTGAGAGATAAATTAAAGAATAGAGATCTCTATCTGGGCAAAATGTGCATCCAGTACCCTTCTTCCCTGCCAGTGAAGTAGGAAATATGTAGTTTATGACCAGCTGGGACAATCTCTACTGAATGGCTTTGAGGCAATAAATCACAGAATCTGGTTTGACCACATTTCTTTCTTTTCTTCAGACTGTTTGGCTAAATCTCCCACAGAGAAAGTTACGCCATGCAGGGGATTCAACAAAATGCATGAAAAATGTACTCAGGTCACCTACAAATTCTTCAGCTCTGGCCAAGGTCCAGTTGTGGCTTTAGTACAAGACAATGCCTTACTGCTCTCCTTCCCTGAATCCTACGAGGGCAGCTGTTTAAACATTTATCATCAAATGTTTCAAAAAAATAGAGCTCACTGTAGTACAATGATGCTATTTGAGCCCTCAGTTTTGTTTCCGGGACCTATAGAACACATGTGGGTTTGGGTGGGGTCATCCCATAGTCAGCTTATTTTGCTCACGTTCATGCTAAATACCTCAATCATTTTTATTTTTTTTTTGCCATATGTCTTGATTGTTCACAAACGGGTTCAGCAATTCAAAGCTGTGGCAAAGACTCAAGATATTGGGAAAAGGCCTCCTTACAGCTTCATCAAGGAGAAATGGAACCAGAAGAGAGCTGGCTTGCTTTCTCATGCTGCTTCCAACTGTTCCTCATATCCATTCTCTCCGATTCACTCCTCAGATTCATTCCGCCTATCCCCATCCAAGGATGCTGTGGATGCTACAAGTCTACATGAGACCAAGGAGGACAGAGAAACTTCCTGAAAGAGCAATGCATTGAGTTACTAAAGATAGAGAAACTCCTTCTGGCTCTGGCAGTTCCTGAGCAGCAAATAGTTGCATTTTGGAGAGTCATATGTCCTTGCCAAATTCTTACACATTTTCCTGTGGATTGGTTTTGTCACCGCTGGAGACAGCACATCAGGATAGATGGATCCTGAGGCAGTATGGTCCTTCTCATGGGGACAGGCAGGCTCCAAAAGGGACAGCAGTCAGCTCATTTCACAGCAGGATATCAAGAGCCACTGTTTGAATGACCTTCCAACCTGAACTGTGCATGAGTCAATTATCTGGAAATGTAAAACCCACATTGCCACTTCCAGAGGCCCTGTGGGGCTGTGGATCTTCTCTGATCACGGTTTCAGGCAAGGTTTGATTCCCCCAGAATAGGTGGATTATTAAATGCCAGTGTGGACTTCTTGGCACAGGTTTGAGGGCTCCCAGGTTGCCTGTGCTGTTGCAGTGCAGCAGGAAATGACAGCACGGACAGCCGGTCTGCACCCAGCGCTAATCTGAGCCTCTGTTTGCCTTTCAACAGCCTAGGTGGCTGAAATGAGGCAGCTAATGCTATACTCAATGACCTATTTAATGGCCCATTTTCCAGAAGTGATGACAACTTACGATTATCCCTGTGCTCAGTGTGGCTGCTTTGCAATCAAAAAGTCCAGACTAGGAACTCAGATGCCTTATTTTAAATGGATAAAAGTTTAAAAAAATGTAGCCTTAGATCTTTCTCCTTCCTGCAGCAAGGCCAAATGTAGATACATCAAAATAAAATACATCCTCCCATTGACTTTCATGGGACTTTCAGCGTGAGCTGGGAGAGTTGGTCTTCCCCAGAAGCAGAGTAGCTCCAGCCAGTGGCTCAGCAACTGCTGCATGCTCTGGCCCCACTCTGCATCACGTGGACCACACGTGCTGCTCACAGGGTTCACCAGCCTCTGCTGAGAGTGCCAACTGGAGCTGGTGCAAATCTGTCATCCCATTGACTGGAAAGTCCTGGCCTTCCCAACCTCCTTTGGGATGTCAGAGACCTCCCTGACCATTACATGCCCCCTGCTCGTTTCAGGGACTTCAGGGTAATGGAAGATCCCAGCTAAATGGCTCTATGTGGGACATTTGCACAACTCAAAAAAGCAATTATCAGTTCTCAGCAGCCAGGCCTGAGCACAGGCATTGTTGATTTTGGCTCAGGGCTGGTTGTACTGACTTGCCTGAGGCGCTGTTTCTGAGCTGACTCGCCATCTCAGGGTAAAGCCCTACAGACTGAAAAACCTTTCCTGTGCAGGAAAAAAAAAACCATGCTGGCACTCTGGAAAGGGAAACCCTGCTGCTCATATGCAATATTTTTTCAGCCCAGTGCAGGGTCTTTCCATCCAGAGCTCAATCCACCTCCGTGGCACCAGGTCCACCTGCCAACAGCCAGACTGTTCCTGCCACGTAAAGTGGCCCATTGTGGCCTCCCCCCTCCATGTGAGCAGGACTCAGCCAGTGGCAGAGTATGGAGTGATGGAGACTGACTGCAGACATTGATGGGAGTCTTGGTCCTCAAAAGCTTCTAGCCAAATTGGTTGAAAAATGGGTTCTCAAGTCTGCGAGGAAGGGTGGAAGGGGTTTGGTTTGGGTTTTGGTTTTTTTGTTTTGTTTTAAGTGTTTCACTCCAAATTGGAACACTTTGAATTGAAGTCTCTTTTGGCCACTAGATCTTGAGGTCCACCATTTATGTTAGAAAAACCAAAACTTTTCTGCTCTGAATTTCAGGAACCTCAATTTTCACCGAGACGCTGAGAATCAGGAACCTCAGCAGCACAAGTCTCAGGTTTAAAAAGTCAGGGCTTCTTGCTGCATAAACACTCTCCAAAGGCACTTTAGTGCACACCAACATGAAAATAGCTTACTTTTGGGACATTATCAACAGATTTTACCCCCACATGTGAGATATTTAAGGTTTCATTGGTACCTTTTATTTTCCTGGCTTAGGTGGGTTTTCTCAATATGTTGAGGATGCAGCCACGCCAAGAAAAATGTTCGGTTGCCCTGGCGTTGTCATCTCTAGGTTTCACTCTCCCAGTGTCCTCCTCTGCCTTCTCAGTCTGTTTTTTCCCTGGTTAACTTCACACCAACTTCAAGGGGTGGTTCCTGATCCAGGATGAATGACTTAGTGAATGTCCAAGCTACTGCGTACGTTAGTGATTTTCAGCCCAAAAGAGAAAAAAAAAAAATAGGCAAGAACACGGGAGAGCTACTTTAACTCATGATGGTCTTGCTGAGGATGAAAAGGTAGCTTCAGCTTGCTGCCTCTAATATCAGCATGGGGGGACATGGTATGGAGCAACCAGGTAGTGTGTTCAAGAGAGACAACAGGAGGTATTTTTATCATGCAATGCCAAAGAAAACTCTGGGCCTTCTGTGCAAGAGCACTGTAGATCCCTAAAGGCTCCTGGGATGCAAAACCAATCAGAAATTCAAGAAGAAAACTACATATTATCTCCAAAGGTCCAAGCTCTGCATCCTGAGTTATCTGAGCCACAGTTGCCTGGGAGGATATTCTGGGGAAAACAGCTCAATATGTTTTTTCCTTGGCATCTCCTGGTAGCGAGATGGATGACTGGATGGATGCTGGACTACAAGGACCCTTGCTCTGACCTTATAAGATGCTCTTATATAAAAGCAAAACAAGATCAAAGATGCCAACATGGTGTTCCAAAACCAGAAACACACCAGAATGGCTGCCTCTGGGCAAACTTGACTCTGTTCCAAACCAGGTACTTCAGCAGTCAGGCTGGGACCATCCAGCTCCATCCCTGCAGACAGGATGCCACACCAGAGACTCATGAGCCAAAGGCAAGAGCCAGGTAACCTCGCAGGGCTGCCTTACAGAGACCTGCTTTGCCCTCTAGTGACTGTTAAGCATAAAACAAGGAGTTTTGCACCATCTATTTCAATTAATAAAAACCAGGTTCTGCCACATCTGCTGGCTGGCAGACAAGCAGCAGGGTTGTTCTGGCTGTGTTTGACCTAATTGAGAATATCCCTCTCCCGAGGCAGCCTGGTCACTGCTGTCTGGAAGGCTTGAGGGATGGAGCAAGGGAAGGAGATGCTATTCTGAAAAGTTGAGAACAGACACCCTAAATTGAGGAATGAATATCCGAGTGAATTGTAAAGGAAAATCCTCCAGGGCTGATGCTATTTCTAGTCTGCACATGCCTTGGAACTGAAAAGAGGCTGTTTGGGGGGGGAAAAAAGGAATGGATGAACAATGGAAGCAAAAATAGTCACTCCACATTCCTTTCCAAAGCTGTGTTGCCTACAAACTCTTTGGAAACAACTGACGATTCATCAGAACATGAGCTCATATTTTTGTGATCTATGGGGCCATAGACTTCGGGATCTATGGTCTGTGTGACTATTTAAAGAGCTCTTTAGTTGGGAAAATAATAACACTGATCTTTGTTCAAACTGTAGCAAGGGAAGAGAGGCATTAGAGTAGATGTCTAGATATTTGCAATTGCTGAGCTGTATGGAAAGCAAACTCTGAAAACACTGTATAGAAAACTCTTCATTTAAACTTCAGAATAAATACTAATATTTTAGGTTTTGCGAATGCTAGTCTGTCTTTGCTAAATTAGAGGCTTTTCTACAATCCAAGAAAGCAAATGGAGTTAGATTCCTTAGTAACACAGAAATGAAAAGAAATCAAGTTTCCATTTGGAAACTCTCATACAGTCACCTCTTGTGGTCAGAAAAGAGAGTTATGACCATGTGATGGAAAAATACTTTTTTGTGGTTTTATATGTAAACTGTTTTACAGAAACTTAAATTCAGTCTAGATGTTTTGATGAGTAAATACTAGTATTTGCTCAAATACTCAGACAAAAACATTAAGAAAGGCACTTTGAGTACTAACATTCACTTAAAAAAACCCAACACACAAAACACAACAACAGAAAAAAAACCCAAAACAAAAAACCAAAGTCCACCCCACCTAATTTGTGAATGAAGGAGGAGCAGCTGCATTAGATGACGTACTCAGTTGCCGATTCAAAAACACATTTTGTTTGGGTATTACAATACCTAAAATTGCACCTAAGAACTTGGCCTTAATTGGGATTTTCTGCAAATCAGTGTCATCAGCTGGGATGCTGTTGGTTGGAGAGAAATGTTTAGCTCTGGTGGTTGAATCACTTAGACCTACTGCAGAAGGATTTGGAAGAAACTGGGAAAGACTCCTGTGAAGCCTACAACCACGTTTGAAACTGCTGTCTGGCTCTCAGCTCCGTATCCATGCTGGATACCCAGAACCTCACATTAGAATCTGTATTTTTTTAAGGATGCCCCTTTTCTGTGTTTTTCTGCACAGAATCCACTTACACAAATGGGTTCCTGGTGGCCTTTTCTAGGCTACAGCTGGCCAAGCTCTGCTGAGCCATGTCTGTGCTGGGCTCTGCCATGGGCTCCGTAGCTTGATTCATGCCAGCACTCCTAAGAGTGGCCTCATCCAACTTCTAACTTTATGACTCTAAGAACAACCATTTCTCACAGTGCCCATGTCCCAAAAGATGGGTGCTTGTACGAATTCTGTGCTCTTGCCTAAGAGCTCCTGGCCCCAGCAGCCACCAGATGGCACGGAGCAAGGCGAGGCGGAGGGGCTCGTGCTCATCATCAGATAGTATTAAAACCAGGTCTGTACACCCAGAAGGTATCTGTAAGACATGGGCTGCTCTTATATGGGCAAAGTCTGCTTACCTGTGCTCACAGTGCATGCGGATCCCTGTCCCCACTTACCTTTACCATCCCCAAGGACTATAAACTGATGCACAGCCCTTCCAAAATCAGATCAGCCTGAAAATACCGATTGGCTAAACCAGAGATTTTGAGGCTTTTAAAACTTTCTTCCTGTTTTCTGACCGTTTAGAGACATAGGAGTGACTGTTCCATAACCAAGTGTTCAAGATCTTGCTTCTGATAATAACCAAGTGCTTCACAGGAAGGAAAACCACAGCAGCAGATGTTTGATAGTCTCTCACGTATTTGCTACTGGTCTTAGTAGCTCATAACTTATTTAGACCTGAAAAATTACAACTGAGTAACTTGAATTGCATGGATCACGTTCCATAGCTCCTCCTGACAGCTGCAAGAGGTAGAAAAGCACCAGGAAAAGAAAAGTGATGGCTGTTGATAGCCATCCTGCAGAACAACCCGGGAATGCCAGGAAGCAATAGAAAGGGTCAATCAGAAGCAGTTCTCCTCTGAGTTCCCACTACTGTATCTAAATGAGCTGGTTTCGTGCCCATTTCACGCAGAGATGTGTCCTCAGTGGCACAAACATGGGCACTGCCGGGCAGCTCCAGCTCTGCAGAGCAGGCTCGGACACAGCTGAGGCAGCACGAGGCTCCCCTGGCTCCTTGGTGGGAGCTCCAAGGATGCTGTTCTCCTCAACCTGAGCAACCCAGATAACACACACAGACTGGTTCAGTCTCTGCTGACATCTACCCAAGGCACGTCTAACAGCACTAAAATTAACAAATGCATCAGGAGGAACAAACTCCGTTCAGAGTTTTCCACCTGCACCCGAGTGCTGCTGACAAAGTCCCATGAAGTTTTTCCCAGGAGCAGACAGTTGCTGTTGGCACGTACAGCCCACCCGATTCTCTCTCTCTGAAGGTTTCTGTGTGTCCCTTTCTCTATGAAAAGCCCCGCAAAGGCAGTGCTTTGGCTTGGCTGTCCACAAGAAGGGAGGTGGAGATGCAAGGGGGAAGAGGAACAGGCTGGGACAATAGATGCTGCCAGCCCATCACTTAGCAGGGAAAAAGCCAACAGGGGAAAAAAGCGTGTCAAAGCTGAAGCACTCAGAATTAATTTTGTTCTGTTTTTCACAAGTAAACAACTAAAATCTAACCAAGCAATTAAGATGGTTAATTGTATTAAGGGAATAGGTTACTCTAAAGAAGCATAGTAGAAGAATGATTTAAAAAAATAAAAAAATCTAGACTTAAAAACCCCATGTATTCAAGCTGGCAAGGGCTGCTGAAATTCCCCCTAGAGAGCTTAAAGAATTAGCTGAACTAAACCTCTGAACCATTAGTGATTGCATTTGAGGAGGCAAAAATGACAGCAGAGGTCCCAAAGGACTAGAAAGGGGCAAGTGTACACTTAGCTTAAAAAAAAAAAAAAAAAAAGGGGCAGAGAGGGGCTCTGGGGGACTATCCTTTCTGGGAGCCAGGATATGAGAGTGATTATTGAGCATCCCATCATTAATACTGAAAGGAAAATTAAATGATAAGGACCTGCCACCAGGGATTTGATGAAAATAAGTGTGTCAAACCAATCTGAACTCCTTGAGAAGGTAAGTGACCTGACAGAGAAGGGGAAAATGATGCATGTGACCCTAGCTTAAGAGTAGGAAGGCTTTCAATGCTTTTCCCCTCTGCCATCTCATAAGCTATCTGAGGAATTATGCTCCAACCACGGCTGACTCACGGGCACTGGTACGGAGCAGCTGGGCAGGGAAGTGCTCATATTCCTGCCGTTCCTCTAGTACATTCGCATCCCACCAGTGTCATTATATCAAGAGTATTTTCTTCTTTCTGACCTGCATAAGCTCACTTCTCCTGTCCTCACCGTAACAGGGGAGGCTGGAAGTTTTAGTACAGACCTTTAAAGATCAGCACCCATGAGGCCACTGCAGACCATAAACATAATCAAGAGTTATATGAAGGTGGAGATAGTCCAGAACAAAAGGCTGGATCTACCCTGCACCGAATTTTGAGTCATTTTTGTTCTTCAAACCTGGACATAGATTAAAAAAAAAATAATAATGGTTTTATAAACTCTTCATAACTCTACTAGGCTTTGAGCCAAAAGCCACCTACAGTAGGTAAGGGATCCAGCAGTGACGTGCGTGTGTGAACCAGATCTGATTTCCGTGCTCAGGCCAATATCAGACTGTGGAAGGGGAAGGAGACTTAATCCCAGCTATTGCAATGCTTTCTGCAACATGTAGAGAGAGAAAAAATAATTATAATCTTGAACCAAATTCCAGCTGGGGACATCTGCTTTTCCTATCCCCAGTTTTTTGGGAGAAAGGTACCATGCCTAGGAGCAGTGCAGCATTTTCAGATCCTCTCTACCAGAGCTCCCTTCAAATTGTGAGGCATTAAAAAGCAGCTTGGCAGAGCCTGCTTGACAAGATTTGACATCTAAATTGAATGTCCAGGCCTCAGATTCCTGGGATTTTGATTGAAAAGCCAGTAGGATTGCCTCTTGGTGACTTGGGGGCTGTAAGAGTGGCTGTGTGCTCCTCCAGATAAGGGCTGCTTTGTGCGGCGTTGTGTAACGGCTGCCACGGGGTTGATGGGGGCCAGGCTGTAAATAACTTCTGCATAAATATTTTTAGCAAATACTTTCCGCTCTCTTGAAATACACTGGACAGCTTGAAGTGTGTGTATGTGTGTGTGAAGCATGTGGGGGAAGCTAGAAGAGCTCCCATCCTGAGCACAGAGTAAATATCGCAGCGCTCCTGCCGCGCACATGAACGCAATAGGAGCTGACGCCTCCACGCAGGAGTGTCTGGAGCGAGTAAGATGTCTCGAAAGAGCTGCCTCATCAGAGTGGCAAGGTGTGTTGTCCTGGGGTAGAGACGTGAATGAACCCAGCTCCCAGGAGAGATGGATGCTCAGAAGTGCTCCGAGCAGGACAACCCACAGCCAAGCCCTTGCTGCCATCCCATCAGGGCTCCTGCCAGCCATCCACCGACCTTTCCCTAGACTGACTCCACCTATAGAAAACAGCACCAGTCTCTGTAGATGATTGTCCAGCTCGGGAAACATAGCGAGGGTTAACTGGGAAGCACAGTTGCTAGAAAGCTCCAGCTATAAGGAAAAAAAATTAAATGAACACTTCACTTATATATATGAAACCATATATTAGAAACCCAAACATTTCTGAAAACACAGAAAAGGACAAAATAACCTACTTGCATTTCCCCCCTACACTTCAGAAAGGTGTGATGTACTCCCCGTGTGTTAACCAGCCTGTACGAGCTACAGATGATGGCACGGTGGGAGAGGTACAAACTAATTGTGGATTTCATGTGTATTTATCATTACTGATTAACTGTGTCTGTGCAGAACAAGTCATGAAGGTGGTATCAGGCTTTTGTAAGATTCTGCACACATCTCTTCAAAACCAAATGGGCCAGCAGAGAAGCAGCAGTAAATAGTCAGGGGGGGAAAAAAAAAAAAAAAATCAAGAAAAAAAAATCTGGTTTGGGTTGATCCAGACTGGGATTGTCCAGAATAGCCTGTGCACTGCAACAGCTAGTCTAGACGAACCTCATAAAAAGGGTTAATTTCACAAAAACATGTAGAGGGAGAGAGAACACTAAAGGCTATTCAGCTCCCAAGTTAAAACATCCATCCGGCATGTAACAGGACATGAGGATACACAGGAGAGAGCAGTGCTGGCTAGTCAGCTCTGCAAGTACGAGGAATTCAGAACCCCAAAACTCCAGAGAGCTCATTTTGAAGGTGGCAGGGAAGCACTGGCATGCTTACCTTCAATTTTTCCATAGAGACAACGCAGAAGCTGTATTTCAGCTGAACAAACTAAACTTCATGGATGCAGAATTTCTCTCTCTGCTCTGCAATAAGGCCCCTATGTAACCAGGGGTCATTATCTAGAGTAAGGGATTCAAAAGTACTCAGATACCCATGGACCTCCCAGGGTTTTTTCTTAAGGAAGATAGTAAGTCATACTTTACCATGGTGATCCATAGGAAAAGCGATCGCTGGTGACCTCCACCTCCTTCTTCTTCTTCCAAAGCAGGCATGGCATGATATATCTCAACCCAACCCTGCCTCTCAGTCATTTCTGTGAGGGCTTGCCTGCCTAGCTACATTCTGCAGATGCAGCTGATGTAATTAATAAGCATTAGTTAATAGGGTGACCCTTAAGGGCGTTGCTTGAGGCATTAAAGGAGTTGCAGTGGGTGGGACTTGTAACGATTTTCTTACACCTGCTAGCAGTATTACTCAATCATCTTTCAAAATTAAGGAAAATATTAATGTAACTACTGTCTGGCATTAATCCCATTTGCTCTGCTGTTGCAGGCAGGGTTGAGAGGTAGCAGGAGCTTCTATCCCTAGTTATAAGAGGAAGGAGGTGAGAGCATACATTATTTAAAAAGAAAGGCTAAATGCCAACCTGAGAGGAAAGCAATGAAAATCATATAATGCAGTAGTTATTCCGACTGAGTGACAAAGGTGACAGCAGTTAACAGGGAATGCCAGCCAGGCAGCTGTGAAGTCTCAACAATAGTCCTAGAGCTGGCTTTTGGGCAAGCTGCTCTTCTTATTCTAGTGTTTCTGTAAAAGCATTGGCTAAACAAGGAATAATAAGGGTTACCTTGAGTTTGTGAAGTGAGTGGCCACAGTTTCTCTTTGTAGTACTGTAATGGAGAGCTGCTGTTCGCCTGCCAAGAGCTCTATTTCCAAAAAAAGCCAACAAGTAACTCCACCATAAATAAAAGTACAACTGAAAATGCCAAGATTAATCATTTTTTTTTTTTAATTACAATGAAGTGATCTATTTTCTCTGCCACACTTTCCTTGTTCCATCTCCTTTCATAACATCACCTACTAGACACTAAATATAAGCTACCCACCAAACCGGAACAGCCGGTGACAGGAGGTGACACCCTGCAGCCTGCTCAGATCTGGATGCTCCAGCATTCTGCTGGGAGCTGGCAGACAGACGGCTGCAGGCAGATTTGGACCACGTTTGCTGATGAAGTCACCACTCCAAAGCATCTGTTGTGTTGACCTCTTCACTGTACACTGGGCCAAACTGGGGGAGACTCAGTGTACCTTCAGGGAGTTTACTGTCAGGCTGTGCACGGCAGCTGGGATCACACAGAATAGAGCAGAGCCTCTGGAGAGCAGGAGGTGTCTCCTGACATCTGTGCAGCACCTGGCACACGCTTCCCTACCCGCGGAGGATTGCGAGAAAGGATGTGCTAGAGGCTGAATTGTCCAGATCCTCTTCTAGCAGAAGGGTATGAGGGCAGGAGGCAAGCTGCTGTGTTTTGGTGAGGAATAAGTGAGATAAATAAAGCAAGCAGGTAGGCTGGGGGACAGCCAGATGGTGAGTCCCAACCACCTGCTAAGTCTGTCTCCGTCTAATAGCCAGGCTGGTGTGCAGAGCAGCTGGAAATATTGGGAGGATGCTTCCGTGCATGGCAATGGTTACCAGCGAGCTTCAGGAACAGGCAAGAAAGAGGGGTGGCTAAATGAGAAGAGAGGATGGGAAAGTAAATCTTCCTGATCTAGTGTACAAGGTGGTGACTTTGGGTCCCCCCTTGGTGTAAAATTCACGTAAGAGGAGTTGCAAGCAGTTGAGCCAGACTGAGCAAAGTGTTAGGTTTGGAGCAAGCTCTGAGCATCTTCCCAATGTTGTCTGTGAGTAGGAGCGTGGCAGGAGTGAGATGGGGCATGGGGGAAAGGTCTGGCTCACTGATGAGAACAAAGCAAAGCAGAGGCACAAGGTGTCCCCAGGGAAAAGGGTACCTTAGCCTGGTCACTTGGGTCTATTTCCATACGTCCCAAAAGAAGCAATAATAAATACTTAAAATTAGAGTGATATGAATGGATTCTGATGACACTATTGGCATCCTTGAAACTGTATCCTTGAAGGAAAAGGGAGCACGAAGCCAAGCAAGCAGAAAACTAGCAACCAGCATTAATAGAGCAGCCCTGTATGGGGTCTGATGGTGATCTGAAGAGCTGGGTAGTAGCTAGCTGTTGACACAGCCCAGATGCCCTCACTTTTCTCCATTCAGGTCCAGCTTGGTGACAAATGCTGGGCAAAAGTAGACCAACTGAGCATTCACTGCTATTTGGGTGAATGAGGACTCTGGCAGGATTGTGCTGCTGGAGTGGATGAAACCAAGCAAAACAGATGCAGATATTAGGAGACAATAGCCAGATATTTGTTTGGTTGTGGGTTTTTTTTTTCATGTGTGCAAATTTGAAGGGTACAGTGAGTGAGTTTGAAATGCTGTCTGACTCCATCAGGATGTTAAATGCAGGTAAATGACCACGTGCCAGTGAGGCTGACGCTGAACCGGAGCAGGCAGCTGCTCTCTCGTGCACCACCGCAAGTGGAGCAGATGCTTTCAAGGCAGAGATGTGAAACAAAATGCTCTTGCCTGCCTCCAGAAAGGAGCACACAATGAAAATGTAAGCATGAATGGAGCAGAATTTCCTTTCACTGGCAACTGTGTGCATTGAAAGAGTATGAGGAAATCAGAAGGCATGGATTACTGTCTTCGGAGACATCTCCATTTGTGTTGGCAATACAGAGGAGGAAAGAGGTAGTAAGGCATTATCCACAGCCAAGTTCTGGGACCTGATACCCAAACATGAGTGAGATTTCAGGAGCTGATATGATCTCATATGCAAACATGCTGATTTTTTCCAGCTAGCTGTAAGAATGCAGTTGGAGGCTTTTCAATTGCTAGAAGGTTGGACAAGAAGCCAATGGCATCAGTGATGTAGTTCTTTAATAAATCTTAGAAGACTGGGAAACGGCAAATATTGAAAACTGAGAGTGCTGGGCCAATATGTAGAAAAGGGCAAGTGTGGCAACCAATGCAGATCTGCCGGTGTGTTTATAACGGACGCTGTTTTTCAAAGGAAAATGCTGTTTTCATTGAAGCTGAAATGTTCTAAAAGGGACTAGTCTTAACAAAACATGCTGTAGGCAAAATAGAAGTGAAATACCCACGGTTTTTACACTCTTGGTATAGCACATTTTGAGCTTTGTTTAAAAGACTTTTCAAAACATGTTTATGTTAAAGAAAATAGAAGTTAAAATGGGAATCAAAGATTTTCCATTTGCTATGAATATGGATCGCAAAGAAAATCTCATGGAATTCTTCGATGTCATCTTGTGCTATTTGTGCTCTGATGACAAGAGAGGAGGAAAAAAAAACGACAAACAACCCAAAACAACGGGATTTCCTATGAATGGTAAACTCCAGTTTTTTGTGAATCTGTATGGATCACTGCAGGCTCATTCCCAGACTGGTCAGTATGGAATTGCCCACATACAGAACTTCAAGGTGTCAGTGTAATTATTTAGTAGCTAGTGAACATGGCTCAATGGGAGCAGTTATTCCCAAATGACCTTCTTCCATCAATAGTATTTCCAGCTTGGCTGGTAACTGTGGGTGCAGAGATGTGGTGGTGTTGTGTAAGCATCACCCCGGGCACATTAACAGCAGGGGTTTGTTTCTTCATCCATTAACCTATAGATCTCAAAAGATGAGAACTTGTCATTAAACATGTTTCTAATGGGAGTCAGTGTCTTCATGGTTGATCTGGAGATAAATAAAACATCATTTGCTAATAACCGTGGCAGATGGCACAAAGATTGTCTGTCAGCGCTATTTCCCGCTTCACCAAGCATGCGACGTGATCTGGATTGCCTGATGAACTGGCCACAAGCAGATCCAGGGCAGCATAACAACAAAATCCATCTACAATCATGCCAGTGGAGTGCTGGGGGGGCATCTCAGCCATAACACCTCCTTGGAAAAGGTGTTGGAGTGGATGAGCAATGAAGTCTGGTTTCCTGCAATGGCATGAAGAAAAGATGAATAGCCCTGGGTCAGGGACTTACCTCCTTGCACAGCCCAGGCAACGGGAGAGACGGCTCTGCCACCCGAGGTCTGAAAATGATTAAACAGCAAAGAAAAGGAAGAAAACCTTTTGGAAAACTTGAGAAGAACCTTTCATGGGCAATGGATTGCCACATGATTCAGGAAAAGTGTGGAGATACTCCCCATGGACAGAAAAATCCCTGAGAAGTCTCTTTGCTGCAGCAGAGGAAGGTAGAACAAGAACCCTGTCTGGAAGCAGAGACCAGGCAGGACAACAACCAGGCATGATGTTCAGGGTGAGGCTGATTATTCACTTGAACAAACACTGATGAGTCGGAAAAAACTCTGATGTTTCCAAGCCAAATGAGTTTGTGGCAGATACGTTTTAGTAAAGTACGAATCATGAGCCTGATTACAGGCACATCAGTGTAAGTGGTGTGTCCCCTGTGCCTGGCCATTACTGTGTCTGGCATTATGAAGAATTAAAGTCATATTCTTCTACAAACCATTCTGTAATATTTATGTGTCTCATAAACATTTTTACAAAAGGGACCTGAGTGGTGCATTTCTGATGTCTTTTGAGAACCGCAGCCTCTCCCCAGCATGACCAGTAAGGGCACGTAGCATGTGCTCAAGAGTTAAGCCTTGCCTCTTCCACATGAACTCGGACAGGCAGCCACAGGGTCCTTCATTAGTGTTTCTCCCTACTCCTGCCACACTGCTTGGACTCATGCATTTCCAGAACAGGACTGTATGTTCCTGGGTGCCGGATGGGGCTGAATGCCTGGGTGGAGAGCAGGGAGAACCCATCTCCCCCAGGCTGCAGCTCCATGCTATGGGGGCACCCTCCTGAGTACCCTCATATGGGGTCCCCTCCCCTGCTTGCCGTGGCTCTGGGATATACCTTGACACTGGATTTATCACACTGGGCAGACACCATCCCAGAGGTGGTGCTGACCCTAACAGACGTTTGTGGTAAGCCAATAGGAGGGGAAAAAATATAAATATAGAGCAAAGATCAAGGGTTTGAAGCATTTTTCCCTGTTTCTGGCATCTGTTGGCTCCTTCACAGTCTTGTCATCATTTGGGAAAATGTCTGCTATAAATACACTTGTATCAGATGCTCTGAGATCAGTGTCTAGTGTAATAGATGAGAACAAAATTCTTGTTGATGTTAAGAAAATATTGTGTATAAGTTCTTGCAGGTTAGTGATTCATCCAACATTTCAGATGTGAGGAGTAGCCCATTCTTGGCACGTCCAGGGGAACTTGCCAGGGAGAGACCTCCTGGGTACCCGAGCTTTGCAGTCACCAAAGTGAAGACAAGTTGATGTTGAGATGGACCAAGTGACCTGCCTGCGTTCCCTAACTGCCTAGCTAGCTCTCTTCAGTGTCTTCATGACACCAGCAGCCTTCCACAGAATAAAACCCGCTGGGCAAGAGGGGAAATCTTGTACTAATGGCTCTGCACGTTATGACCTCATAACTTTGTACCACCGCATGCCATAGGTAGGACATACAAGGTTATATGAAAGTTTTTATATTAAGATATGGTGAAAACTCTCCATATATACTAACTCCACTCCCCTCTGAACAGTTATTTTGAGAGTACTGAGTGGGCAAAGGGATGAGAGTATTTTGCTGGCTGTTAATGTTGGAGATGATCAAATTTCTGTATACAGTGCACAAATATATGTGTGCCAGAGAAGAGAGCAGTGACTACGGGGCATCTGCACCAGGCAGTGTCAGATAGGATGTGAAGAGATTTTTAACTGATTTTTCAAGAGCAGAATTTAAACCCTGTGCAAAGGCTTGGATCTGGTCTTAAAGCAGGACCTTGTGCTGATGCTTGGGGGTGTTTCCAAACAGCATGCTTCGGATGTTGCTCAGAAATACCCCCAAATACAACTGAAATTGGTTCTAGGGTTTAGTCCCCACATCCTTGCTGAGACACTCCATCCAGCACAGCATGTCCTCAGGGGCAACGGCTCAGCACACACTGAAACCCACCGCGTCTCAGTATTTGTTACAAGAACAACCAAAAACCTGGGTCAGTTTAGTGGGTAGTAAAAGGGGGCAGTAAAATTGCACTGGTTCTGTTGAAGCAAGAGGAGAAGCAATGGTCCTTACCAGCTTGCATTTGTTCTTTCATGAAGAGATGACAGTTTGCCCAAAAAAAGGCTGGATTTGGCCATTTTGTACATCTGCTACAAGCTCCAGCTGTTGTTTCCTGCAGCTTTGGATTGCTGTCATTGACGGGTCAAACAAGGGCCAAGTCTGTAAATAAAAGCTGTTTAAATGCCAACAAATAACAAATATGCTGACTCTGGAGGTTGACTGATTACAAATTATTTGTATTTTGTAGTTTGTGTTTTCAGCTCTACCAGACTCATCAACAATACCATCCCAGGTCCAGCTGTAAGCAACTGGAACCATTTAACCATTTAATGGCATTTTGATTACTTCTCACAAAGCATTCGGCAGTTTATCAGCTCACTTTCCAAATATCTCATTAATCTTTGATCACTGAGAATGGCCATGTATGGACAAAACTTTTCTGAGCCATTTAAAATGTGTCTGCTTAAAATTACAGAGAAATCAATGCCTGGAGAATTCTCTAGAGTCTGAATTTCTGGTTCCTATGAGCTGGTGGGGGGGGTCTTTGCCCTTAATTTATTTAGATTGACTCAGGTTTTTTTGTTTCTATTTTCTTGATCTGTTGCAGCAGAGCTGTGAGAATTCAACTCACAGAGACTTGTAACGGGAGAGCCATCAGCTGTGCTTGATCTCAGAAAGAAAGGATGGAAAAAGTGGGGACAGCACTGGGGCAGATGGGCTGCTGAGGGAAGGAAGGTGATGGGTGACTTACAAGTGGGCTTCAGCACTAATAAAAAGGTCGAGACATGGCCCCTTCCTTCCTCACAGCTCCAGCAATTTCACTAAGGCTGCACCTGAGAACATCAGATAAGGGTCCATCCTGAGAGCCACAGACTCTGTACCCCAAGGGCTCGGTTCATATTTCCAAGGCAGAAGAAGATAATTACTTGCCAACCTGAGAGGCAGCAACCAGACTGACCAGAGCAGGAAAGTCCTTTTTTTTTTTGGTCTCAGGGAAAGAAAACAAACGTGGTACCTTTGCTGCAGTCTGGCATGTCTGGCCATCAGCTGCGGGTGGGCAGTCGGCTCCCAGGATTAGCACCCTTCCTCAGTGGGGAGAGAATACAAAGCAGAATGGGGCAAATGAAGTTTTCATTGCAGATGAAGAGTAGGAAACACTGCTGACAGGCAGCTCAATGGGCTGATGAAACTGCAGCCCCAGGGAGACTGTTCAAAGGCTCTCTTGGTTATTTAATGAAGTGTGGTTGAGTTTTGACCCCTCAGCTTCAGCGCCTGAGGTTTTCTGTGAGTGTTTTAGGTCTTGCTCCTATCCTTGAGCTCATTGACTACTGGGGGAATTTTAAAATCATATTTCCCTTGATTTGTGATGGTTTTATTTCTTGCTGCATGAAAGGCTGCGCAACTGACAGAACAAATTCATCATATGGGGAAGCTGGGAGAGGGACCGAGCCCAGGAGCCCACTGGAAGCACTGGGAACAGGAGGGGACCTCAGCCAGCTTGGGCAAACCACCTCTCCAGGTGAACACGGCTCCATCACTCCCCGGTTCCCATCGTACTTGTAACAACAGCCAGTTAAAGAAATCAGTTTTATTCAGACAGTTTGTCTTAAAACTTTTGACCAAGTTCTTTCAAACCACAGTGGGTAACGCACCGTACTGCACAGTGCACTCCACACTGGCTGGGGCTCCCGTTGCCCTCATTAGCCAAGTTTCATCCTTTGCAAAACGCAGCCTTGCTCCCCCTTCACCAGAGGTTACCACCAGGAGGATGGTTACCACCAGGAGGATGGCTACCACCAGGAGGATGGCTGTGTCCCCCCGCTCCCTCCCTCCTGACCCTCATCCCTGCCCCCCCACCCCCACCCCCGGCACCGGCCCTGCCGCAAACACGACCACAGCTGGGGAAAAGCAACACCGGAGAAACACATTTTCAGCTCCACTTTGCAATGTAAATGAAGGAGAAGGACGCAGGCGGGCAGCCCCCAACCGCTGCTCTACGCATGGCGGCAGGTCCCTGGCTCAGGTCACCAGCACTGGTGACATTGCCGCAGTCCTCCGGGCTGGCATGGGACTGACAGTGAACGACACCGCATCAGCCTGTGATATTATAAAAATATCTCAGCTGAGGCTGCAGAGAGTTGCTGTTGCAGGTCCAGCA
>NW_010138417.1:41878-44050 GCF_000699245.1 Pterocles gutturalis
AGGGCAGAGAGCCAGAGCGGGAGCCTGCGCCGGCGGGGGCTCGGCTCGACTTCTGTCCTGACCCCCCTGTGCCGCGGGCCTGCCCGAGCCCGGCTTGCAGAGATGAGCGTCCCACCGGGGCTCGGCCATGGCCTGGTGCTTGCGCGTGAGTCTGCTGCCGCCATGGCAATAGGTCCCACAGCACCGGCACGTCAAGAAGTGCTTGGCGCGGTGTTTGGCCTTGGACTCAGTGCCCGAGGCCGTCCCTCCAGGAGGGAGAGTCCCCGCCGCCGTGCCCCGTGGGTCCGGCTGCCCTTTCAAGCGGCTCTTTCTCCTCTGGACGGCGTCCAGGCTGATGTCCGACTGCGAGGAGCAGCTCTCGTTCCAGCCGGCGCCGGCGCTCAGGCTGCGCAGCGGCAGGGCCAACCGCAAGGCCTTCCAGAACTGGGAGCCGGAGCGTTTGGATTTCTCCCCTTTCCAGGTGACGAAGGAGACGGACTCCTTCAGCTGGAGGATGCTGGGGTGGGTGCACTGCAGCGGGCGGTACTCCACCACGATGAGCTTGGTGGCGATGGCGTTCTGGCACATGATGCCCAGCTTGAACTCCAGGAGGCTGATGCTCTTCTCCGTCAAGTAATCGGGGCTCAGGACCACGATCATCCTGCGGCTCCTCTGGATGAAGTCGAACACGGCTTCGGTGGTATCTAAGGGTGCAAGGGCAGAGGAATCGGGGTGCACAAGGGGGAGGGAGCGGAGAGAGAAAAGCCGAAGGAAGCTGTTTGGTGGCATTCCGGCACAGATCCCCCCTTCCCACAGAGGGAAACCTGGCACAAGCCCGGGGACTTGTGACTTGCCCACGCTCCTGCCAACAGGGACTGCAGGAGCAACAGCAGCATTTTTCCTTTGCGGTGGGTTTTGGAGAAGGCTGAGGTGGTAAACAAGAAGCCAGGATGGCAGAATAAGCCACGACGGCAGAATAAGCCATGGCCGTACTCTGATTTCTCCCCTGCACAGCATCACTGGTGCCCAGGGAAGTGCAGATATTCGATAAAAGGGCAGATTCTGTTCAGGAACCACTGGCCCACAGCTCCGGCAGCCCTTTGCATGGGGGGAATAAAGTGAAGCATGCACGTAACCGTGCTACAGTTCATACTGCCGAGGCTGAGACCCACCTCCCTCCCTCTCACGCTCTCTCATCTAGAAATGGAAGCCTCCAAACTTAGAAAGCAAAAACATCAGTCTTAAACCTCTCCATCAGTTCCCCTAGCTGTGATGGCGGGGGTGAAAATACTGTCCTTCAAAGCATTTCTTGGGATTAATTGTAGTTTGTAAAGCTCAGCAGGATGCTTAGCTGGAATAGCGCCAGGCAAGGGCAGCATCTCTTTTTATTATGAATGTTGAAAAGCAGCAAACCTGAAGGATGTCCTTGGACTTCTATCTCGGGTTTTGGATGCAGTAAGCAGATTGAAGGTGTCACGGCTAATGGGTGAGCAGCGGAAAGGATGGGAATAGGGCTACGGCACTTGGCAGATGAACCCAAGCTGATTAACAGAACTGCAAAAACTTAAAAAAACCCACCCACTTACTGAGTGCTGGTGCTTGAGATGAGGGGAAACTGAGGACAAGGTGGGGTTCAAGCAGGACAGGGAGCACTGCAGTAAGAGCTCTTGCACACTCAGTGAAAAAAGCCTTGTCAGAATATCTTGCAAAGAGCTGTTCTGGGGAGGAGAGCTACCTGTTGTTTCCATCACCTTCCGTACTGCCTAGATCCCTCAGTCTGGAGACTTCCCTCCCTCCCTATTTTTATTTTTTAAGTAAAAATACTGCTCCTTCCCTGCAGTGGCAGTGCCTCTTATTCTTCCAGCATTTGGCTGTTTCTTTCCTTATCTCAGAGTGGAAGGTGCACTGGGTTGCACCTGAGAGCATCTTATTTTAATACCATACAGAGCTTTTTTTTTTTTTTTTCCCCCAAAGATATATGCCTAGCTGTAAAACTCATTGTCACCAGATTATTTGGGGACCAAGTACTTGGCATAGGAAAAATGATTGAACATGAATATCCTAATGGAGAAAGTAAGGCACCGCTTGGTTCTTTAACATAATAGTGGCATTTAAATGGAAAAAAAAAAAAAAAGAAAAAAAAGAGTATTTTTTCTTGTATACAAGGTTTGGAGGGTTTTTCTCCCCGCTCCC
>NW_010138417.1:44074-64532 GCF_000699245.1 Pterocles gutturalis
CCCTACACACAGGAAAACACTGATTCATGGAAAATAAAAGCAGATGATAAAGTTAATTCTGTCAGAATTGTCACTTAATGCCATCAAACGTTCTTACCACCCTATTGCAAATGCACAAAGAATTGGCAGCAATCTCCCAATTTCCTGAGTCCAGACCTCATTCAAACCTTTCTATAACTGATTGAGATCTATTTTGAAATCAGCCAAGCTTCAACATTTTGGGAAAGAAAAAGCTCCTTTGCTGGTTTGAAAGGTCTTTCTTTTTGAAACTGGAATCACAGAATCCCAGCGAAGCGTCAGCAGGAGCAGCCCCTGGGAGGTCACCTATTCTACCTGCCTGCTCAAACAGCACAGGTACAATTAATGGGAATGATTCCAACACGGCTGAAATGAAATATTTTCATCGAGCTTACAGTGGTGGTTTTCTTTTATCAGTTTTGAATTTGCAACACTTTTTTTAGGCTCAACATTTTTTTTTGGCAGGGAAAACACTCAAATTCCCAAAGATAGATTTTATTTCTGAGACTGTGATGCACTTAGACTTGGCTGACCGGGATATCTTGGGATGTTCAGTTTACAATGTAATCCCAGCTCAGGAAAAATCCTGAGTGGCCACTTCACAATGTGCAAGCAGGATGGTTCCTCCCAGTGACACCAACAGCAAAGAATGGGACACGCAGCAATAATGCTGTGGAGGTTCGGGTACCAACAGAGCTGGAAATTTGATAGAAATCTGCTTTAAACTAAAAAAGTCCATCTTTTCTACATGGTTATGAAGGCACTGCACATTTTTTCTGCTTTACTTGTGTCTGATGCACCCCAGAGATGTAGCAGAGGAGTATAAGAGCCACACATTTGACCCAGCCCAGTAAAAGCTGGGGAGTCACAGACTCCAGACCCCAGAGAGCCCAAATCCACAGATTGTCACGAGTCTTCCTTTTGCGAGTGGTCTGGAAGCGCTAGGCTCTCTCTCAACTTACCTGCTGGCGTGCAAACAAGGGAAAAAGCCAAGAAAAATAGCTTGGATGAGAAAATATGAAGCTGAATGAACCTTTTCTACCCAACTCCCTGAAAGGCGATGGGCAAAGGAGCCTAAGAGCGAGTTTGATTTCTGTGGTTAGGGCAGATTTCCAAGATTTCTGTTTGACATTCTGGCTTGGTCTCTCCAGCAAAGGGATGGCGTTTCCTTCCCATCTTTCTAGCTTGTGATTGCCGAGGAAGCACTCCTCGGGTCAGAGACTTTCTGTGTGCGTGCGTGTTCACTGCTGGTGACATTTGAATGCTGCGTGTCACTGGGTTTCTGCCTGCATGGCCCTGGTAGCAGTGCTGGTGCCTCAGGATCTCTGCAGGATATCAGGAACCAGCCAGGAAAATGCTTCCCCCCACCCCTCCTCCTCGCAGGAGGTGTCCCCAAATGATCTTGATGCTTTGACTGCACACAGTCATCTTTCTTTAGTGGCCTTTTGCGGATGTAATGGGGAGGAAAATGGTACTTAGGAGAAATGCACACGGACTGAAATGCAAAAGTGAAAATGTTTTATTGAAAAGCAAAATAAAATAATAGTGACACTTCACAGACCAAATAACACAAAAGGCAAAAACATACAGAAAAGAAAAGGGAAAACTCTGGAACAGCTGTACAACATCGAATGGCACAGAGGGGAAGATATTTTTTTCCAATTTGTGCCACATTGGTTCCCCATAAAATAACAATGAGGAACTCGGTGTGAGCTACATATTGATAAATGTTAGGTGAGAGCACAGAAACCCAATGAATCAACTGAACCAGACAGATGCTGGGACAGAATCCCACAACGGAAACCACCTGTGGCACGGGATGAAATGACAGGCGTATCTGAGGTGCTCTGCAGATTTGCACTACAGCTGGGACTGGGGTTCACCCCTGGCCTGGCAGCTCCCACCAAAGCCCCCGGGTAAAGCTCTCGGGGGACCGGAGCCTGCTCCAGCGCTGTTCCTGCCCCGCTGCTCCCTTCAGACCATCACACCTTTTGCTTCATGGATGCTCTGCTGATCTCTCCCACTAATCATGTTCTGGGCTTGCACTGGCCCCAAGGACCACTGCAGGGTATGCCAGAGAAAGTCCTGGTCCGTTTTATTTGGAAAACTCTTTGAATAAAATCAGGAAAACAAACGAGGTGGATTTAACTTCCTAAAATAATCAGACCAACTAAAACATCAGCAGTTCTCTTGGTAGCTCAGCCAAAAGTGAGATGTGATGAAGTTTGGGATGTTAACTGAATTGATTAGTATTTTTGAGTCAATTTTTTAAAAATTAAATTGGAATCTAACACAGTTCTGCTTTGGCCTCAGGGCTTTCCCTCTGCCTGCAGATCTGGCAACTGATGACAGGGATGCTGAAAACACAAACAAAAAGGGTGAAGCCCAGCAAAATGACATGATTACAATGGCTCCACACAGCAGAGCATGGCTTTGGGTCCCATCTCATACAAGTGGAGCTTTCTGGAGTACGGGAAGCAGCTCTGCCCCTCCAGAGACAGCCACAGGAGAAAAGCTCAGGACAGCAAAGCTCTGAAGCACCTCTGAGCAGATGAGGAGCTTCACTGTCCGACTGCAATGTCACCGGCTTAAAGCAAAGCCTACTGGGGGTGGACGAAGAGGAAGATGAGGAAGAAACTCTATTTGTTCCATGTTTATACAGTACCTGCCCAGCGGCACGGGTGGCTGTGGCTCCCCACTGCCCTGGAATAACGTGATTAACCACAAGATGCTAAGAGCCAGGATTCAGCCCCACACCTCTAAGGCTGGGCTGTTTACTGGGAAGCCCTCAAACCTCCCAGCTCAGCTGGGTGAACAGTGCATAGGCTCCAATTTCTCCAATGTGTAGTGCTTTTTTTAATGCCATTATGAACAGCTATGCTTCATCCCCTGGACACCAACAAAGAGAAAGCATGAGTCAGAGGTGACGCAAGAGCAAGCATTATTGACAAAAAATAAGCACGCACTTAGCGTGCGTAATACTGAATTAAGTGGGCAGGCCCTTGCAGCGGGAGCTACAGGAGTATGGAGACACGCCCAGAGCTTGTAGTTTTATGTGAAAACATTGTGAACAACAGTACCGATCAATGCCAGGGTCCCACTGTGCTTCGGTCTATCCTCTCACCAGCTCATCCCCTATGCCTGCTGCCTCCCATTGAAGCAAGGACTGGTACTCAGTGTTTTTTTTTATTTCCATTTTGTGCAAAGGTTGCAGAAGCTGAGATACATCCTCTGTTCTGCAACTCTGAGCTGGAAACAAGATGGGTGGAGACTTGCTTTGTAAAGCCAAAGCTAGTTTAAACCTGAGCCCTGAATTACGGAAGGTGATGCTGTTTGTAGCCAGGCAGGGAACACTGAGTCTTCATAGAATCAGAGAATAGTTTCGGTTGGAAGAGACCTTTAAAGGTCATCTAGTCCAACCTCCCTACAATGAACAGGGACATCTACTAGATCAGGTTGCTCAGAGCCCTGACCAACCTGACCTTGAGTATTTCCAGGGATGGGGCATCTACCACCTTTCTGGGCAACCTGTGCCCATGTTTCACCACCCTCATTGTAAAAAATCTGTTCCTTAAACCACGTCTGAATCTACCCTCTTTTAGTTTAAAACGATTACCCCATGTCCTATTGCAACAGGCCCTACAAAAAGTCTCTCCCCATCTTTCCTGCAAGCCCCCTTTAAGTACCGAAAGGCTATAATAGGGTCACCCCAAAAGCCTTCTCTTATCCAGGCTGAACAATCCCAACTCTCTCAGCCTGTCCTCATAGTCTTACCCAGCTGCACAGAGCTAGTAGTTTTTAATAAACTCAAATAAGTTCGCGGGGTCTCTTGGGAAGCTGGACACAGATCCAGTGTCATCACAGAGGCCCTGGCAGCACATCACGCTTTCCCCCAGCCAGCAGCACAGAGACAGTAGGTGGGTTCAGTAGTGAACTGGGGTTCCTTGCAGTGCTTGTGAAGTCCCTGAGTTTACTCTACAAAGCATCATCTCTCAACCATGCTCCATGGCCTGTACCCATGAGAGATTTCCCCTGGATTACGAGCATTACAGCCCTGAAGGATCAGGGGTACTTGAGAGACTGCAAAGTCCCAGAGACTGACCACTTAGTAGTAGAAATGCTACAATACAAATATCACCTAGAGGAGCTGTTTGTGGGGTTTTTTTTAAATGCTGTTGTAACAGCCATTTCACATTGCCAAACTATCTGAATGCACCTGTTCCTACAGAAGTGTGGGGAGCAAAGATGAGGAACCTGAAGAGTCCTACGCTCCCCCCACTCAAGCAGAAATCACGGTCCCCCAGTGATCAGGACCCTATAGCTGGGATGGGTATGAAAGGCTCTATACTGGAGCCACCTTTCAAACTGTCCCCAGTCAACAGGGACCAATGCCCAGGAATCATAGAATCACAGCATGGTTTGGGTTGGAAGAGACCTTAGAGACCATCTAGTTCCAACCCCTGCCATGGGCAGGGACACCTCCCACTAGCCCAGGTTGCCCAAAGCCTCATCCAGCCTGGCCTTGAACCCCTCCAGGGATGGGGCATCCACAGCTGCTCTGGGCAACCTGGGCCACTGCCTCACCACCCGCACAGGAAAACATTTCTTCCTAATGTCTGAAGGAGTGAAGTCACCTAGGAGAGGAAAGGAGCTCTGCCCCGGATGCTAACGAAGGTCCCATAGGAACTGGATTTAGGAGTACTGGCCTATACAAATACCATGCTACCACAAGGTGCTGGCTGCATCCTACCTGGATAGCCCAAATTTAGACCTGGAGCCCAGGGCTTGTGTGGTCAATAACGAGGATGTGCATTTGCAGAGGGGAGGTGGTGTATGCATCTTTGGTCTCACTACTGCCAGGGCAGTAGAAAAGCTGCAGGGAGGCAGGGCTGTCCTCTGAAATGCTTGGGACAGAGTCCTTCACGGCAAAAACCCCGAGTTCCTTCCCACTCCCTGGTCTAACTTGTGGATTTTTGGGGTTTGTTTTGTTTTCTGATGGTGCCAAACATTTTTCAGGGATACGTATGAGCCCATCAAGGCCCAAATTCCTACTATTTTTTTTCACTGGCATTTCCACCTGCAACTGCTTCCAGAACCTGCCCTTGGGGAACTTGGATTTCTCGCCTTTCCATTTAATGACAGTCAAGGCCGCCTTGGCCTGCTTCAGCTCCTTCACTTTGCTCTTCTTGATGGCTTTGTACTGCACTAGAATGACTTTGATATCGCCCTTGGAGGCCATATTCTCTAGACCAGCCTTGAGCTCCAGCAGGGCCTGTGTCCCCTGCAAGACGTAGTTGGGGCTCAGGACAACAAGCAGACGTCGGCTTTTCTGGATGAAGCTCAGAGTTTCATCTGTGACAACTGGGAGAAAGAAACATTGAGGTGGTTAGTGATGGCCGAGAACGTGCTGCTGAGCCACTGGTGTGACACCACGTGTCTCTTGAAGGGGACAATACAATCCCACAGAGGCCCTCTCTAGAGACTATACTGATGCTTCCCAACCCTACAAGCGATGCCAGGTAGGGCATCCTACACCATGGCTGGTACCCAACTGCCTCAGACAGCGACATCTTCTACTCCCAGCCCCAGGCTGCCTGCAGATGTTTCCTCCTCCCCATGCTATGCAGAGATGCCCCAGGTAGCTACATCCCAAAGGCGCCGTACTACATGGACATGACACCACCCAGTGCTATGAGGATGCCCTGTGGCCAAGAAGGCTGCTTTGGTAGCTTCCTTCTAGTGACAGTGGAAAAACAAGCTCCCTGGAGCAAAGCAGGAAAATTGCCAACTGGACAACACATGACCTCAAAGAAAAGACTCATCCTGAAGAGGTGTTGGGGAGCCTGAATACCTTACATCCTCCTCTGGCAGATGTCCAGAATTACTCTGGGTAATCCCTTCAATCCTCTTGCCTCAGTTTCCCCCCACCAAACACACACAGTAAGCACACCGTCCCCGAGTGCCCTCATGGGTTAATCTGCTTTGGAAACACGACCATCCTAACTCCTGTTACTCATCCAGCTGTTCCTGTTGCTGTCATCAATGAAAGTAGATTTGAGTGTTTCTAGAAAGTGACAAGTAAACTGCTCTGAGGACTTTTAAGGAAGTGTCCCAAAAGGGACACCCTTCAAGCTGGAGACACGTCATGGTGGATCCTCTCTGACTTTCTAACTCCTGCAGGTAGACTGTCCTTGGGCACCTTTCTGTAATTACTGTGAAAATCCCTCGGAAGTGTGAATCCCAGTGCTTGCAGCCTCTCCTGCAGGATCTCCCACTCTTCATTGGCAAAGGAATGCTCTTGACTGGTCAGAAAAGACAATGGAGAATAAAATAATGCTGACAGGCAACTTCATTTAGCTGTCAAGCATGTTTGATGAGTTCCCATCAGCAAACTCACAGGATAATCCATCTCCCACTGTTTTTTCATCAAGGACAACATAACTCTCTACCCATGATGGGTAGAGCAGGGATGGGAGTGCACCGGGGGTGAGGCTGAAGGGCAGGGAGCCCAGGAATGCTGCACTGGGAGGAAAATGAGACCTTCCCAAGGGAAAGGATGGCAAGACGCAGCAGAGGGAACAGGAGGGAGACATACATCTTGAGGAGCAACTGGTGAGAACAGCTCAGAGCAACCTGCTCTGAGGCTGGCACGGGCATCAAGCAAACAGAGGCTGGAGGGTGCCCTGCCATGTCATCCAGGCTCTCTCTAGAAGGAACAGCACCAGGATTGCAGCTGTCTCACTGTCCCCTAAAGCACAGGTATTTATTTGCCCTCAAATTTAGAGGTTCTGTGCCCTGGCAACAATCTAGGACATAAAGATAAAAGATCCCAGTTGGATTCTTCTCCCTCTGTCACAGAGCTGGGCTGGGACCCCAGCAGTCCCTCCTGTCCTACACAAAAAGGATTCCAATGGGCTTTATCAGCACAGGTCATCTGTAGGGTCCTGACCCAAAGCCCACAAATTCAAAGTGGATTGGTCTGCACTGCAAAAATTCAGGCTTTGAACTTTTAGTAGGCATCAGGGATCACACAGTCCACAGGACACTGGGAATTGAGAGTGTTGGCGAGATTTGTGCCCTTGCTGTGGCACCCGGGTGACTGTAGGCACATCTGGAGAGTTTCACAAACTTCCATTCTTGGTGATTCCCTGCGTCCCTCCAGCAGACACTGTGTCCAGAACCCTGTATAATTTAGGTCGAAACAGCAAAAAAAAAAATCTACACCTTAGTGAAGAGATGAGTCTCTATACCTACAACAAATTTTTTTTTATCATAGCGACTGAATTGTGAGACACAGATTCCCTAATTAATGAGGAGAGTGGGAGGACTTCTGGGAGGGCACATCATCTTCTCGCTGATGTTGGCACAGTGTTCTCCACACCTCCCCGAAGCAGACACTCCTAGTTTTTACAGGCACTCACCATTACCCTCTGTGAGCCACCAGTTTGATCCAGAATCACACTCCCCCTGCCTCTCTTCTTTCTAACCCTGACTTTATTCCCTTCTTCTAAGGTAGCTTGGAGGGTGTGCATGAAGGTCAGTGGTGCTTCTCCCTCATGCTGATAGATCAATCCCTCTGTACATCCCTCCTGGGGAGAGCAGCTGAAAAGACCAACCACCACCACGTGCCCACCGCAGCCTTTTTGGTGGCCTGGAGCACCTGCAACTTTGTCACATAAAACAAAAGCATCAGAAGATATCAACAAGAGATCATTAATGGAGATGGGGAAAAAAAAAACAAAGGATCAAGTTAACCTGAATAGGCCAGTTCCTATGAATTATCAATACCTCAAAGAACAATAAAGAGAGGATGCGCACGGAGCACAGCCCCCTGGGAAATACTCACTTCCCCCGGGGAGGCTGTCTCTGTCGAAGATACACAGCTTGTACCCAAACTCGTTCTCCAAGACTCCCCGCAGCGTCAGCAGCACAAATTCCTCCTCCTCGGCGTTGCGCGCGTAGGACACGTACACGTCGTACTCCTTCCCATCTGAGCATCGGGAGGGCAGGGAAACACAAACGGCAGAAGAGACACTTGTGATACCGCACATGCTGAGCCTTCGACTGGCTTCACAGGAAAAGCAGATCCAAAGGCTCGCTTTGAGCCCAGGCACCACGGGTCAAAGCACATTGATTTCCATAGTTACAATAGACAGCGGTGCTGCCTCTTTGGGTGCCCAGCCTGAATCATAGAATCATTAAGGTTGGAAAAGACCTCAGGAATCATCAAGTCCAACCGCCAACCCAACAAGTGAGAGTAGCTGGACACCGCTGGGTCGCTGAAGGCACAAGACCACAGCAAGATGTCCAACCCATTCCGTCCAAGGTCTTTTTGCCATCTCTGACATTGCTTCCTCTCATTGCTGTCTGTCGCCAGGAGCAGCCCCACCAGACAGAGACTTGCACCCTGCCTACGCCCTCCGAGAGCTGCCTCACCCCCTTGGCAAGTTCACACCATGAGGCTCAAACACCCTCCTCATCCTGCCGAGGAAGAAATCTCAGCTGAGTCCCAAGAGATGAACTCCTGGTAACACAGGGAAGCTGGAGAAGAACTGAGGACAGAAGGGTGATTTCCAGATCCATCCTTTTGGAAGCCTTCCCACTTTTTAAAGCAAACCACCCTGGATCTGTGAATCCTTACATAGAGTCACCAGAGAGACCAGGGACGTACTGAAACTTGATGACTTATCTCGATTATCTAGCTATCGGGTGGAAAAACTGGCCATCAGCAGAGCCCCAGGGAGCCTGACCTGTCCATGCTTCACTTCTGCAGAGAATACAGAGGACCCCACTCTCCTTTCCCCTGACCCAAGCCTGACTCTTCTTGCTCTACGATGACCCACACAACTGAATGCAGGCATAGAAATGGAAAGTCAAAATGTCATTATGCTGTGAAGAGGGCTAAAAATAGCTTATATGAAAATTCCGATATGAAAGCAAAGAGTAGAGGAGAAAATAAATGTAAGCCTTTTGACTCCTTACCTAGAATGGTTTCATCTGTTCCAAAATGAGCCCGATAGAAGAGCACCATTTCAAGCCAATAAACGTGATAGATGACTATCAGCACCACAATGAGCAGGATGGTTGCCCCGAGTCCACAGGCCAGCTCCACGGTGTACTTCGGTGCTACAACTAGGTTTGAAAAGAAAGAGGGGGTCTGGTTTACAGAACAGGTTGGGACTTCAGCTAAGCAGGAACAATCTCGTGTGTCACATGCAGCCAAACACCCCAGAGGAACAGCCAAGAGCCAAGCTGGCCCTTCAGAGGAAAGTGCCCAAGCCAAGGCTTTTCTGGCAGGACACGTGATGGCTGGCCACCCTGGAGTCCCCAGTTCTGGGTTACTAGGTCTGGTTGAGCTGGCAGAGCACGTCAAAGCACAGGCTGGACTCTACTGTCTCTACGTGAGACCCTGGGAGCAGCCAGATGGTAGAATGACCTGTTGATGGAAACCACCTGCACAGTCCAAAGCCAGCTCATGAACATGACCCTTCTCAGCAGTATATGCAAACTCTTGGGGCAATACAACAGCACTTACTTCTAGGAGAGACAGCCAAAGCTGACCTGCAGCAAAATAAAGGCACTGGCCACCATTTCCCCTCCCCATCAAACACACACAGTCCTTGTAGCTTGTCCCAGACTGACAGCAAAGATGCAACCAGCCATGGCCTGATTGTTTTCTATCAGGAAAGAAGAACCAGAGTGCATTACAGAAAAGCTGAAATGCTTGTAAACAAATAGGACAACCCATGGACATCAAGCCAGAAGATCGCAGGCCCCCCTTCAACTAATAGTGTCTCATACCACTGCCCTTCTTTGTATTAAGGACAGAAAATAACTCTCAACTGTATCCCTGGGCAACCCCATTTTTATGGCAATTCAGGTGGCAGCCGACATGCACAATGGCAAACTGCGCAATAAAAGAACAGCAGGGAGTGGAAACATCACCAATTCCAAGATTTAGTAAGTTTTATTAGAAATATAATACCTAGAAATTACAAAAAAACAAAATGGAAGGAATTTAACAGCTTTCATTAAGTGATGAGCCACAGAAGTACAAGAGAAGGAGAGGGAAATCATCCAGAAAAAGCAGCAAACACATATAACCTAATGTAATGAAAGAACTGGAGCCAACGTATAGAGCTACTTGCTAAAAAATGGAAGAGAAGTTCTGAGTGCTCAGGTTCTGGCATGCTTGGTGTTCCTATGCGCAGCGGGATGGTCTGCAGTGAGCTTAGCTTAAGGTTGCTCTGCCAGCAGTGGTCGGGGACAGTTCTTGGATTCTGCGGTGGAACAGAGCACAAAGGAGGGGTGGTGTGTAACCAGGTCTGTTCAGAGCAAACCCGCTGCCCAGAAGCGGAAAGGGGAGGAAGAGAGAGGATAGGACATATCAGTCCACCAGAAAACAGCACTCAGGCACTGCTTTATAGAGAAAGCAGCTGAAGATTTTAGATTTGCTTCTGCTACATGTACAAACATCATCTCAGAAGAATTATATATGTAGGACGAACACAACCAGCAGATGCTTCCAGCCTTTCTCAGTTATGTGTTTGGTCTATTGTTCCTTCCTAATGATCCAGAAAAGGTTTGTCTCAATGGAATGGGACTAAAAAGAAGGACGACAAGTACCCAAGAAGCAAAAGAAAGAGCTCTTCCAGTAAAAACCTCTGTGAGCCTTCCCATACTAGTAGGGCAGAGTTGGGGGGAGAAGGTGTCTGGTATGAGCTACACAAGGCAGGACAGCATCCCATATGGGATAGAGGACAGTCTGACCTACAGCAAGCTCGAGATGAGGTTGATAAGGAGGCAGAAATATGCACCTTAATCAGGAAAACTCACATACCTATAGCAGAGGGTCACTTCTTATTACTGAGAGTGGGTCTGGGAAACAGGAACAAAATCTTTGATGAAAGAAAGATGTAGGAAAAAACCCCTCCGAACAGAGTTTGATACCATCCATGCTGAGATGGCTCTGTCTGGTCTGGAGCATCATCCCAGCAAGGAGTACAAGCACAGAGTGTCGTGGTCAGACTGTCTCGCTCCCTGAGCAATGCCAATGGAGGATGCCAACCAGTAGCTGCTGTGTCCCGCACAACCCTCATGCAATCAAGTAACCTGAAATCATTTCATGCAGCCTGTCCCCTCAAATTGTGGTACAACTGGGATGAGAACAGCAGGTCTATCCAGCCCTCTCTCTCCCCAGGCACTGGACCATGCTGGGGTACCTGTGACACGCATCCTTTGCTCCCAGCCTTCAAGAAGCAGTGCAGTACAACAGCAATAACACAGCAGCGCGTACAGAACAGCGTGTGCTGGGGAAAAAGGCCTGATGGAATTATTTTTTCCGCTACTGTTTTGCAGGGCCAGGCTCAAGGCAGGACCAGCAGCCGTCTCCGTGCATGCCTCAGTTCACACCCGTGCTCTGCAAGTGTTTTACCTTTCATGCGCACAACAGCCTGGCTGTGGTCCTCGCCTTTGGCGTTTCTGGCATAGCAAGTATAGTTCCGTTTCAAGTCCTCTGGTGTGGCTTTTGCAACTGTTAGAGTCCTTATGATAGTTTTGTCTTCAAATTCTCTAGTAATTTCACTGTAAGAGAAAAACTTGAGCATTATATATGTGAAACCGCAGCAAGTTCTTAATGACACACTCCTTTCCAACTCTTTCTATAAAAAAAAAACCCAAAATACCTAAACTGACATTTATAAATCAATACACGCTTCAGATTTTAATACAGCTGCAGCTGTTCCTTTATCTGATTTTCCTTAATATTTCTTTTACCACTCGCAATTTTCCCATTGCGGCTGTGTCACATTGCATTTGAGAGATAAAGTTCTTGCCTACAAAGCAACATGAGCTCATGAACTCAGGATTCAGAGCCCACGTCACATTCCCCGTGCAATCCTGCATGAGTCACTTCATCTCCCTGCCTGAACTGATCATCTGCAAAAAGGGGATAATAGTATTTCCTTTTGACTTGCCTTTTTCCACATTGATTAGCAAACTGAGTGGGGCAGCAACTGCATTCCCCATGCAACCCAGCACCCAGCAAACAGGACTCTGAACATCATTTGGGTTCTGCATCCAACTGAATCTCTATTCCTCCTAATCAATACTATGTATAATACCACATTTTTGTGTTCAGCCTCTGCTTTTTTGAAACAATTTTATCACTTATGCCATTTGGGAACATTCCTCTGAATAAAATCCTGCCTGCCCCTGTTTGCAAAGTCCCACAAGAGCAGCAGCTGTTGGCACCACCACCAGGACCTGAACAAGTGATGATGTGAACTGGTAAAGAAAGCTCCCTCAAATCCTTCTGCAAGATAAGACACTGCCCAGGTCTGGAGACCTCCTCCCTGGAGCTCCTGGTGCTCATCACGCATCATGCAGACACAGGGGTTTCTGATGAACCGGGAAAATGGGACTGTCGCGTGTCTGTACCCACGCCCCTCCGCAGGACCCACGAGAGGGGTCAATATAAGTGAGGGTTGACATTACTGTGTTACCTTTGTGTGACTTTTATCCTGGGGTCCATGATGTCATCTGTGTTTTTCCCATCAATAGTCCACCACACCTCAGTCCGGGAGTCCTTCAGAAAGGTGAAGAAGACCTCACAGGGCAGAACAAGGTCATCTCCTGGGAAGAAAGGACCATGGTGAAGTACTGCAGAGCAGGAACAGCATCACCTTGACTTTTGTGCTTTCCAACAATCCTACCAGCCTGAACTCTGTCTCCCTTCAGGAGGACACCAGGTCTGCATCTGCCTTCAGACATCTGATAACAGCTCAACACCACAAACATGTTGATTTAGGACAGACCAATAAATAGGAAAAAAATATCCTGCCTTCTCAAACATGTTACAAATTCCTTAACTGCACCAAGCGACCCACCCAAAGGGAGATGCTCCATGCCAACCGCTTCCTTGGAAAGCCAGGCAGTGCTCATCATCCCCATTGCACAGGGAACAGGCACCAGAAAGCGAAGGATCCAGCTCCACAAAAGCATTTTGGTGTGGGAACACTTCTTCAGGCATTTAACTTCCCATCAAGATCAGGCTTGGGAGTGGGAATATCTTTGTGGCCAGCCTGTAAGTGATTTTATCTTGCAGAGTGACTATGGAAGAAGTCTGACCTTCTGAGACAAAAAAAGCTGTGCTCTAAAGTGAAGACTCTGCTGCTCATCATCATCGTTGGCATCACATTTATTACAGCAATGCAATGGGACATGATCCACTCAATACAGGGAATTGCTCCAAAGGTCTAAACAGATGGGGTGGGGGAAGGGGTGTGGTACCTCCGTACAACACTGCGAGGCCAGCAAAAGGAGAGCTGTCATTAATTAGGAAATAATCAGCCAAAAAGGGAGAGGAGATGAGCAAGAAGCAGCCAGAAGGCTGAAGCCACAGAGAGGCTGAATGATGGAGGGTTGGAGCAAACCCCAGCCAGGGACAGGGCTGAAACAAGGTCCTACAGGAATTTCTCTAAGCAGCTGAGGGTCCCCACTCTGTCTGTTTCTGCAGTGGCAATCCTGCACCTTCATGCCTGAATATCTACCCTTTTTTTGTGCTTGCAAAAATAAACTTTTAAAGCTGTGCTTTCCTCTTCTGGCATGGAGAACTGGCAGCCCACAGTCTGCCCAGCAGCTTGCGGCAGCTCGTGTGCTCCGTGGGGTAAAGCACCGCGGGCGCAGGGGAAGGGGAGAGCTCCGGTGCCTGGCTGGGTGTCCCCATCCCGGCAGCGACAGCAGGCAGCAAGCGTTGCAATTTACCTGCTTCCAGTTCGTAGACAACTTTCTCATTTGGAGAGGTGAACTGTGGTGGCAAGGCCTTGTTTGGAGATCCTGCAGGAGAGAACAGAGAGCCCTCCATGGGGACCCAGACTCCGTCGCAGGGGAAGGGGAGAGCTCCGGTGCCTGGCTGGGTGTCCCCATCCCGGCAGCGACAGCAGGCAGCAAGCGTTGCAATTTACCTGCTTCCAGTTCGTAGACAACTTTCTCATTTGGAGAGGTGAACTGTGGTGGCAAGGCCTTGTTTGGAGATCCTGCAGGAGAGAACAGAGAGCCCTCCATGGGGACCCAGACTCCGTGAGAACCCGGGGTCCCTGCAGCCTCGCTCACGATGCCCTCGCACCCTGCTGCACATGCCCCCACCTCACCGGGGATACAATCCTGCTGCAGAGTTCCATGCAAAGAGGAATCTGAACCTAGTCCCCAAACTGAGCGCCAGACCCAGATTTTGAGGCTCCTCCAAAGTCTAGATAGAAGTTTTTGGGGCTTTCACATCAGAAGAGCTCCATACCCCTCTTATCTCCCACTCAACATCTCCCACAAGGCACAACCTGGACATCATTTTCTGTCGCAGGTATTTAATTCAGTTCTCAAAGCAGCAGTCACCACAGGACTCAGCATGTGCTCTACTGTTCCCTGGGTTTTTAAGCTCTGTCTACAGAGCTGACAGGTAGGCTGAGCCCTTGTGCCTGGCACAGACCTGTCCAAGCCCTGGGCTGGGTAACTAGAGCCCTGCCTGGCCAGTTAACAGTCTCAGCCTCAGTACAAGAGGCTTTGAGATTGCAAGATAACCAAGGCAAGTTGGCTAAAATGGGACAATCCCACAAATAATGACAAGCAAAGAGCACCAGAGACAAAAAAAATGAGCACGAGTGCCAGGGTTATGCATTCACATGCCAGCAGAGGGTACCCCTGGCCACCTCATGGGCTGGACCTCCCCAGCCTAAGCCCGGTCACCCTTGGTGTTGTTTGGGCCATTTGACATGGTGGTGGGTAGGACCTCCAGTGCAACATGTCCTAGGCAGTCACACGAGGCTGACCCCAGCAAGCAAAAATATCCCAGGTCAGTTGGGTAATGGAGATTGAGCACAAGCACAAATGGAACCTGTGGCAGACTCTTCTGGCTGTTTTCACCACTTCTGCAGTTACCCACCTGCATTTTATACATTTTAAAGTCATTCTTACCAACCACCTTCATGTGTATGGTTCTGGTGAGGTTATAGGTTCTTCCATGATCCTTGAACGTCACAATACAAGTGTAATTCCCTTTATACGGACTGCGGACAATGCCGATGACAAGCCTGGGCCCTTGCGGGTATCGCTCATAGAAGCCATCCACCAAGCTGCAGTTCTAGAGTCAGGCAGAAAAACACTTGAGTTTTGGGATTGGAAAGTAAAGATACTTGTTTACATGCTACCACAAAGATTTGGTTTTAAACTATGAATATGATAGTTGTGATTGTGTGGGTTGGAGTTAAAGACACTGAGCATGTTGGAATACAAACTGGTATGTTCACCTTGATGAAGAAGATGACCGTAACAGTTTTATCCCACCTTAAATACAGACAATTTTATAAAAGAGAGATCTCTGATCCAGAAACACATTTGCAATCAAGGCAAGCACCTCAGCAGAGCAAAGAGTGAAAGTAAAAAAAGACAGGAAGAAAATGATGATGTATTCACAAATGGATACTAAGACTAAAGGACATGTCCCCTGTTGATGACAGTGTGTCTAACTCTTTCGGGACTAATCAAGCTACCCTGACTGGCTTCAGCTGAGGATGAGGCCCCAAAATTGGCAATTGGCAAACGAGAATATGTAGCACAGAAACCTTCATAACTCTTCTCTTTCTGTCAGGTGAGGCAGGAAACACCTCTGCCAAGTCCCAAGCTAGAGATCCCTTTTCAGAAAGGGGTTATGCAGATGACATCGATTGTCATAAAACCCAAAGTCACGCACATTCTCCAAGAGATGATTTCTGAATGGTACATTTCCAAATCAGATACATCATAATGGGGCAGTTTAAGACAGAGGTCATATACCATTTTTAGTGACTTTTATTAAGCATGGGATGACTTGCTGCCTGAAAAATTACTTCCATGGGGCTTTTTGTTTCATTCTGCTAATTGATTGTTGAGATGTGAATTTCAATGAATGGTACAAGTAAAGCATTTCAACTGCTGGAGTGAACCCGCTCTTCTTGGATAAAAAAAGTAAGTTTTTCCTGAAGGGTTTGAGAGCTGGGTTGTTTTTTTTGTTTTTTTTTGGGGGGGGGGGGTGGTTTTTAAAATTATTATTTTTTTTAAATCAGCAGATATATTTGCTGCCAATTTCCTTTAGTATTAAACTCACTCATACAGAACCTTCTACCTAGAAATGCAAAAGCGCTTTCTAAGCAGTTAGAGAATTCAGTCCCATAACCCTCTGGCTGCACATCCACTGAGAATTCTTATTCTCTCTTGACTAAAACCATCCACCTAGAGAATAACACTGAGGTCAAAATTTAATAAAATTGAGCAGTAATTCTGTAGGCAAGAGCCTGAGGATGGCTGGAAAGAGCCCAATTATCAAAGCAGTACAGAGGGTCGGGTAGGGGTGTCTCCATCTTCAGAAAAGTTTTGCTGAATTGTGTCAAACAGGGCACTCACGGTCCCTGCTGAGGCCTGATGGACAACTTCACTTCCTGACCTCAAGGGATTTTAGAAATGATGCTATTTTCATTAGCAGGTGGGGTTTTTTTACAGAAGAGGGAATAGGAATCAGTTTCCTCTACAGCAATATTGCCCTTGCTTCCATAGCAGGTCAGGTACACTGCCAGCACCTGCACTGAGGTTCCTAAACCCCTGCTGGAATATTCTCCACTTCTGCATGTTGGTCAAAAAAATTCCAGCGTTGGCTCTCAGTTTTATTTAAGTTCCTCCAAGGGCAGTTTTACCCTTGAACTCAATGGAAACAAAGATCTTAACATGAGTCAAGCTGCATTAACAGCTCCCTCACTGGGGAGAAAAGTCGCTCCATGACTCTCCTGCCAACCGTTGCTTTGTCAGATACAACACTGCGCTCCCCCACTGCCCAGACAAGACCAAAGTCCTTCTTACGAAGTACCACTTGACAGTTGGTGTCACACTAGCAGGGTAAAACCCATCAATATCTGGACATATGATCTTCTCGTTGGTATGCTCCAAGTAGAACATCTCCTCGGTGGGTTTTACTGAATGGCTCACGCAAGAGTGTTGGTCTTTTGGAACAACTTCCAAGGGAAACGCAACTTTGCTGCAGTAGGTTGTATTTCTAAGGAGAGAGGAAGATACGGCTGATTAGCTGAAGCTTGTTTACTCCTGTAGAAGGGGAATGAAATAAAAATCACAATGGCAATAATGAGCACTTGTTTACTCTTGTAGAAGGGGAACGAAATAAAAATCACAATGGCAATAATGAGCATCATAATGCTGATGAGGTAGGTACAGCCTTAGTTGACTCATTTATAAATGGGAAAGAGAACACCACCAGAGATGGCCACAGCAGGTCAGAAAAGCCTATAAAGATGACTAACAAGCCACATCCACTCCTCTGCTGGTAAACCAGATAATAGGGTCAAAGACACGACGAACAAGAGACAGCATGAGGAAGATCAAAAAGAGCTCTTGTGTTCAGAGCATAGCAGATGCTACGTTCAATTTGTACCACACTTAGAGACACTTAATTTCCTAGAAGTCTGAATCTCATGAATCTTTGCCAAATTAGCATATAGTCAAAACATTACCCCTGCATCGGAAGCTATTTTTACTATAGACATACAGATCACTTCTTAATGGTGACTGCCTGTGGATTTTGCCATGGGCTCAGCAATAATATTTTCATGGACACTTGCAGCTAGAAAGGAGAGGCATGTTCATTAAGGTTTTCAAGGCTCCAAGCATTATTACGAAGTAAATTGGCTCAGCACTGAGCGGTCTTATAATTGTAACATTCTTTTCCCACTAGTGCTTATGTAAATGGTCTTCTCCCTACAGAAAGATATGGTGCTAACAGCATCATTTTCCCGCTTCCATGAAAGTCCTTTAATTACGCTGAAGACATACAGAGGCTGCACCATGCAACCTACCTGAGCATGCACGTATAATTTCCAGTGTCATTGAGAAGAGCAGGCCAGAACCATAGGGTGTCTTTCTCCTTACTGATGTGATTGTCTGGAAGACGAAAATTAATGGGCTCCTCCAGATCCCGGTCCTGCCCGATCCTGTACCAGATGAGGGTTAAGCCAGCAGAATGGGCTGTGCTGTAGTTGTACTTCAAGAAGGTCTCGAAGAGCGGGCATTTGATCTTGGCAGGTTCCCCATCGTAAATCTGGATCTGCTTCATGGTGTCCACCCCCCAGTCATCGCAGCGCTCTGCAACCAGGATGAACAAGGTACCTTAGAGTGCAAACCCGCAGGAGAAAAACCATTCTGCCCACGTTCCCCACAGCCCTTGGTCCTGTCCCCATCAAAATCAGAAGGAAAAATGTAGTGTTTCCAGTAGAAGCAAGATGGGATTTTCTAAAGCAGAGCAAGTGTACTGTGTTCATTTCTGGAGAACCTGACAACCTCTATTTTCATTTGTACACCTCCTTCCAAGCTATTTATCCCCCAACACAATAGGACAGGATACTCCCCAATAACACCAGGCTTCCTAGAGAGCTACAAGAAAATTCAACCCTAAAAATAACCAGTGGCGGAAGAAAAAATTTGTATGAAAACAATGCTAAACATGTGTGATAGGGAGGATGGAAGTAGAGGTGCTGGAAGAGGAGAAAAAAAACCCACAACACTGCAAACATCAACCGTCCCTTCGAGCTATGGGCTGTTGTCCCTGCCAGAAGCAGCTGGACCATGGGCTCTGAGAACAAGGGATGTCTTTCCTGGGATGGATTCGTCCAACGCCCGTGCACGCTATGGTAACAGAGAGTACAAGTGACATGGAGTGACTGTTTATGGTGACGTTTAGGAGGGAAGGCTGAGGAGTAGAAGAGACAGCATGGAGGAGGTGGCAGCAGGTTCTCCTGGGGATCCCCAGGCAGCCCCCAGGTGCATTCCCCACGCTCAATCGGTTCAGCGTGGCTCACTGCAGACTCAGGCTGACACAGAAACTGGGCTGCATAAAAAGAGCTTTTTTTAAAAAAATTATTCTTATCATTAGTGAATAGTTTCAGGACAAACAGCACAGTTACAACCCATTTCTCTTCAGAGAGCTCCTTTCCGCTCCATTCCTCCTACCCATCAGGATGCCCCGTCACGCAGGGACTCTGTGCAAGCGCAGCCCAGCACTGGGGTGTCAGCAAACCCGAGAGCAACCGGCTGAGCCGCACGGAGAAGCTGCTGTCACCGCCCCTCCCGTCTCCCCGCGCCGACGAGGCAGAGCGTGGCACAGCACGCGTCCCCGCGCATCTCTGGGAGCTGCTGGGAGGCGTTAGCTGGGGCAGCCTGACATCTCAGAGCCCAAAATGAGTCCAACGGTGTCTCAGCGTATCACAGGCATGCCGCTGCACAGCCTCTCCGATTTGCAGATATTAGAAGAACTCTGACCGAGAGGAAAACCAGAATACAATACGTGAGCCCAGCTCTTCTGAGCTGACTTCACAAGCCCAAAGCAGGATTTCTGGCATTTTATCTTCCTTAAACAGACAGTGGGATGTCGCTTGGCCCCCAATTCATACTTGATTAAAGAAAGCAGAGAGAGAAACCTTTGAGAAGACGAGCCCGCAGCGCTTTGAGGCAGCAACGGTAACTCCTGTGGCTCAGCAATGGTTAGTCACAGCCAGGAGGAATCTGGGGCAGTAAGAATAGAAATGTTTTCTGTCGGGTTTACACATCAATGTAAATGCAAACTGCACTGCTCCTCCTGTGCTATGCTAAACACCCATATGACGAGAGTGCCATTTCTGGAGGAAGAAAGAGAATCGGGCTAGGAAGAGGCAGTGAAACTACCCAGGGTACAAGGATTTCCTCGTGGGAACCCCAGACCCCAATGGCTGGAGAGTGCCAGCACTTGTTATCTAAGAAACACAGAATCACAGAATGGTTTGGGTTGGAAGGAACCATAGAGATCATCGAGTCCCAACCCCCTGCCATGGGCAGGGACACCTCCCACTAGCCCAGGTTGCCCAAAGCCACATCCAGCTTTTCAAAACTGCACAGCATCATCCTGGAAAGGAATAAAACTATGTAAAAGATTACAGTACTGAAATTCCTGGAGTCAAGATCAACGCAATTTGCAATCATGAACAGCTCTTGCATTTTGCAACAGCTCATAAATCAGCATTGTAAAACTACTTACCCATTCTACCTGAATGAGTTATTGAAAATAAATACAGCTATTTTAGTTTTTTCTTCCTGGATTACTCAAAAGCCATGTATGGGCCTTGTCTTCTTGGCTGGAGAAGAGGTGACTGTTACTGTTCTTTACTAGAAGAGCTGTACCAGCTTGTCTCAGAGCTGGCTGATTCGCCTGCCTTCAGAAAGGCTGTCACACCACAGAGCTAGTCCTAAGGCTCCCCAGAGCATCCTGCCTTGGGGTGCTGCGGGCTCTGAGCTGAACCCCAAAGAGAATCAAAGGGGTGAAGGGAAAATAAACTGATGGGTTGGGATAAAACAATTTAATAAATAAACTACAAAAATA
>NW_010138418.1:0-28426 GCF_000699245.1 Pterocles gutturalis
TGCCGCTGGCCTGGCCTGGGCGGGCCCTCTGCTCCGGGCGGGCCGGGGGGAGGTTTCCCTTCCCCTCAGGTCTGTTTCCCCCCGAGGCGGGCCATGGGTTGGCTTCCAGGCGTGGTTCTTTGTGCTATAAAAACGCGTGTGCCAGAAGGGGGATGAAAGAGGTCTTGGTCACAGGTCTTTTAAACTTGCCTTTGCTTCTTCCTTTGTCAGGTGGCTTTAAAAAGGATCGGTTACAGCCTGCGCAGCCTAGCCTGAGGTATTTTTGCTTCTGGTTTTAGACATATGCTTCACTGAATGTGATGCTTCCTACTGGACGGATGATTCTTTTTTAGGGATTAGTCCAACCATAATCTGAAATGATGCTTAAATCTGAAAGAGCTCATAGGTTTTTTAAGTGCATTTCTCATCCCTTCAGCAGCGAGGGACTGTAGAAGTTGAAAACTTCCTAATGCTGTCAGTTACAGCACTAGTTCCAAGTGTCAGAAATCTCCCAACTCTGCAAGTGTCCCATGAAGGAATTAGTACAGTTACATCTAAAACCCCTTATTTTTCTTCAAAAAACATTGCAGTTGCAAAGGCAAGCACTCATCAGCTGGAAAGCAACACCTGAATTAGGAGCCTTGCACTGGAGGTGGTGCTGGGCTGTCCAAGTTGGCAGCATTTCTCTAGGCTCAGTTTCAAAGGCTGTCAGCCAGGCAACTTAATAAAATCCTCTCTCCTGGGGCAGGTTTTGCATGAATTGTGGGAACATACACAGGAACTACATGCAGGAGAAAGGATGTCCTGGCATAATTTATTTGCTTTTGAAGGCTATTTAAATGAGAACAAGAATCCACTTACTAACTGATGGAGATGGCTAAATAATGTTTAGCTCTCTCTTGGGAACTGAACTGCTACCACTGAGCTATTTACCATTTTTTCTTAGCAGTCTTACCTATCAAGTATGAATTGATTACTAGAGAGTAGGAGATTTTACAGTCCCTTATCTCCTGTTTGGACACAGCACCAGATGTTACTGGCCTTGAGAGATAATCATTATTCTTGTTTTAAACAGGCGTCAGGTGAATGGTCATGATGAGGATGGAAATGAGCTACAGACGACACCAGAGTTCAGAGCACATGTTGCGAAGAAACTGGGAGCAATGCTAGACAGGTATTGGCAAGCAGTACTAAAAAAGTTTGTTCTATGGGTCAAGTACACTGATGCTTTTTTGTGCTAGAGACGGGAAATTCAAGATCTGAGTGCAACCTGCATGTGGAAGAGAAGTTGTTTCTCTCATTGTCTCCTTTATTGCTGTATTTAATGCAAACTTCCATTATTCTGGCTCGTGTGCTGTGCCCTTCTGGTAAAGACTCCCTGTGTATTTGCCTCTGTGATGAGTGGATTGTGGGGAGGAAAAAGTAGAATTTGGGTGCCATAGCACTTTGGTCATTTAAAGGCCAGCATGAGAATCTTTAATTTATTCTTACAACCTAAATCTATACCTGATTCAGGGCTGTGCTGGCAGTATGCCTCTGATGGGGCTGCTGCTGTCTTTATTTATTGTGTAAATATGGCCCTGGAGAACTAGAATTCCTGGTGTTTAGAGCTGACTTTAGAAACCCTGCTTTTAAGTCATTCTTGTGGCATTTGTTGCTAAGGAGAGAAGGCATGGTCTGCTCTGAAGGCAGGGAGGTGAGACAGCTTCACTGAGAAAAAAGCAAGAAGCTATGTGACATCTCTTGTTTCCTGGAAGTACCCAACTTTATCTCAGGCTGCACAAACCTGTCTTAAGATCTGACTGAGGTTTTCTGTTTAGTTTCATCACTGTCTTGAAGGACTCATCAGGACCTTCACAAACTTCTGTGCAACAGTCTGAATCTGCAGATGATGGTGAGTTCTAGTCACAGCCATTGTGGCTGTTTTGTGACATTGTTAGTTAAATGATGACAAGTGGGATGGGCTAATAAGCATTTGCAATAAAATTATTTCTGTTAGCATCTGTGGAGGCTTTGAAGCTGTGATCTCTGTGCCCTAACTCCTCTCGGATATTCCCAAATAATTTCTGTCAAGCACTATAGCAACACAATAACAGCAGTGAGGCTTCCCAGGAAGATTGCTGTTGATTGCTTTCACCTCTCTTTTATATCATGGCTAAAATTGCCTTTAATGTATTTTAGGTTTTCGCCTCTTCTCCTCCTCTGTCCCAGGAGACTGTGGGAAATCAGATCCTTGCCCTGCAGCAAGGAGGAGACAGCTATCTAGCTCCAGGTGAGGTGTTGTCAGCTGCTTTGGTCCTGCAGTACCACTGCATTGCACATTGCAGAGGCAGCCGGGGCTCTCACAAGGGAGTAGGAAGCTGAAGAAGTGTGTATTTATGATTCCTGTGTTTCACTAGAGCAGATTTTTTTGTTTGTTTCTTTCTTTTAGTGCTGGGGAACTAGAAGTGTTTGTGGGAGATGTTCTTTCTCTTCCTAGTATGCCTCAGCTTTCAAACTGGTTAAATACTAACTTGTATTGGAGTCCCAGAGCCACTGGGTGCTTATCAAGTGTTCTCATCTCACTCTGCTGTTTGTGCTTTGGGTGAATTCAAGGCAAAAGTGTCATGTAACTTCCTTTCCTTTTTGTTACCTTTCCAGTGACACGGACAGTGACCAAGAGTGGCAAAAGTACCAGGAGGCTGCTGTGTCAGCCGCAGACATTCTGAAGCAAAGTGCTTTTCCTGCACTGTCCCAGGATTCCATCCGGGATCAGAGTCAGGGTTATGTAGAGCACAGCCATAAAAAAAAGAAGAAAAAGAAAATTAGGGGAGAGAACAATATTGAAGAGAAAATAATAGACCCAGCAGAGCATGACCAGATCAGCAAAGACTTGCCACGGTTGGTGTCTGCAAATGGACAGCATGAGAGACAGGACAGCAGTCATACAGAGAACTCAGTGTTGCTAGGAGTCGTGAAGAAGAAAAAGAAGAAGAAAAAAAGAGAATGAAGATTTTGCTCTGCAAGTGGCAGGTGACTATGATGGATGAAGGATGCTGAAAAAAAAAAAACTAACAAAGAGTTGCTGCAGATGAGGGAAAATTAATTGGCAAAGCTTCTGTTCTAAAAGCTCAGTGGCCTGAGAGTCTAATTAAGTGACTTCCTGTGTTGCTGGCCTCCCTTGGGGAAGGGAGCACTGTTCCAGCGCAGCAGTTATCTGTGCTGCTGCTTCGGCAGGCCTAGCATAAAAGGATTAAATACTGTGCACAGACTTGCGTGACAGGGGGATATAATTACAGCTGCATCCCTCCTGGTCTGTTCCTTCACATCATTAAACCAAATCTTGTGTCCACAAGAAAGGATGTGATGAATTGAATTTGGTTTACATGGCAACAGGTGATCAACTCATTTCTCTCTTTGCCTCCTCCTAGATGCCTACTAAGAATAACTCCAGCCTGTGGGAGACTCATTTATCAAAAGCATCCTGTCAGATATCAGGGCCCTCTTTTTTTTTTTTTTCCTGTGATCATCATAACAATCTGTTGTTGAAACCTGCCATGTTAGCAATCCCTCTGTAATCTGCACCTCTCCAGGGCCCCTGCATACGGAGTGTGCAGTGAGCTTACTTCAGAGTTGTTACAGATCGGTAGTTCTGTTCAAGTTGTGTCCTTTGAAATTTTTTTTAATGTACAGGTTTTTTTAATGGCATTTGTTTTTATTAAATTCTACTACACTATTGGTCTTATTTAATTGGGCAGGTTTTGTGTAACAGTGGCTTTCTCGCTGTATTCAGATGGCTCCCCCAGCAGAGATGGAGATGGCTGAAGATGGCTCTTGGGTTGCTTGGTGAGCAATGCTATGAGATTGCTACAGGAAGGACTTAAGCCTAACTTGAACGTTGCTGCGTTTCAGTCCTTATTTTGGTTGATTATGACTTTTGTCTCTCTGAAATATGGTGGGTTTTGGTAGTTTTCAGTATGACTTTTAATGCATTTATACTTCAGTTCCAGTATTTCAGGAAATAACCTGTTATTGGATAAATACTCTTCTGTTTTTAAGATTGTTGGGTTTCAGTAGCTCTAACTCACTTGCCCTATTCAGGAAACCAGAAAGCCAGATTAGAGAAACCAAAATAGTGAACTGTTTCTCTTTGAGTGTGGGAAAACCCAAGGTTTTTTCTTTCTTACTAGAAGATTCTTGCTGGTTTTTAATCAAGAAAATGCATTTGGCATCCAAAAATGGAAAGGCTAAGTAGAAAATTGGTGTGTTATCTAACTGAGTGTGGCAGCAGAAGTTACTTGTCTTATGGCCAGTTCAAACTTCAGGGTACTGAAGCTATCACCTGGGGTTTCAAATGCATAGTCTTCTATATTATTATGCTAACTGGCAGCTATATGTATTTGCAAATTATGCACATGGGAGATTAGGAAACACTTCTAGGATAAAATTCCTCAGAGAATGTAGTTACTGAAATTAGTCTCTGATGGTTGATGGTATCTAGAGGAAGATCATATCAATACAAACTAGCGGGCATCTGCAATTTTGAAATTTCCAGATATGATAATTGAAGATTTTGGGCTTTTTCTTTTTTTTAATTCTCCTTTATATCTTAGCATTTTAAGAGTCTTGAGTGCTTTCTAGTCTCAAGGATTTTTATCCATTTCACAATTGAAATAACAACTCTGTTTTGGTCACAATGACAAAACCATGTTAATTAGGGCTTTTTTTCATGTCTTGCTAGTGACATATCAGTGACATGAAGGCTGAGAGTAAATAGAGAAGAGAGGAATAATTAGAAGAGGAATTCTATAAGTAGATCCTTAGGGCTAAAAACCTTCACTTAGTGCAAGTAAGACTCTTAGACCCCAGGGTGATTATTTGCATATCAAGAAGTACAGAATCTGGCCTACAGGGAAGCTAAGAATGAACCGTGCTCATTCTGTAAAATGAATCCAAGCTGATGTCTTTATAGAGAACAACCGAAGGAACTGCTGCTCTTTGTGGAGCCTGGGAACCTCCCAGGTGTTGTGCAGTGGCAGGGACCAGTGGAGAACATTATCCCCCAGCTCATTTGGCAACGTGCATGAGGTGACAATCCACACGGTTAATGCAGAGAACTGGAATCTCCTTGCTGCTGTTAAACTTTAATTTCTGCATTTAAAACAAAGCAGAGCTCTATCAAAAATAACCAAGCTATTTCCACTGGGACAGCATGATTTTAGAGCAGGTCATTTTTAACTGAGAATGTTTGGTATTTTTGTAGGTAATTAAAGGATTTGTAGCTTGTAGTCAGCGATCCCATACTGACAGCTTTGTGTCAAGCCATTCCTGAATCTGTTTCTTGGTGATTTTCATTGCAGTCAGGAACCAGGTTCTCCCACTCTTGCCTCCCATCTGTTATGTCTCATAGGTCCCATTGGTGCTGCTGTACAGCAAAGGGGGTGACTGTTTAAAGATGGTGTCCCCCCTTTGGCAGCTCAGCTTTGCTCTTTCCTGCATGGCTTAGGCTGCTGTTGGCAGGTTTGTACAGGCCCAGCTGAGCAGAATGAAAGTCCGATCCACGCCCTGGCATTTTTGCCATATTACATTCAGATCCCTATCTCGATGAGATTCCTTCTTGGGCAGTCACAAAAGGATGTCTGGTCGCTCTAGGCTGGCTCGTGGGGTTTGGCTTTGCTTGGGTTTTTCGGGGGCAGTGGCTATTAGCATTGCCAGCATCGTCTTTCCGTGGCTTCTGTCTTGAGCCAGAGACATCTTCTCTTACGGAGGCAGCTGAGTAGGGGGTTTGTGTGAGGCAGGAGAGGCCGGAGGTCGGCTGAGTGCAGCAGCCTTTCCCTGTTGAAGGCAGTGGTGACAGTGATGGCAAGCACAGTTGGAGTCGCGCCTGGCAGGCTGGTCATGGCAGTCACCCTTGAGCTAGCTGTCGTGATTACTGAGTGGAGGATGCCATCTGCGTGGAGATGAAGGTCTCGATGACATTGTGAGTGGATGGCAGCAGCTGACTGTGGCTGTTGGTGGAGTCAGAGCTTTGGTAAAGCACCAGGCTGCTGGAGGACACTGTCAAAGGCACAGGCAGAAGTTACGTACAAATTCTCACTGCAGTCCCCTTACCATCTGTGCACACACACTTCCAGCATGACTAAAACCTCCTGGCATAGGGGCATAACTTCTTTTTCTATTTTGTGCGCCATTGTGTACCTAGCTCAAGTACAAAACTAGCCTGGAAGCATTGATGGCATTGGGGAGTTCAGATTTGAGGATTCTAGCTGATTGTTAATGTCCTAGTTCTTCTCTTAGAACTGGGAAAATCCAGCTGGAGTCTCTTAATGAGGAAATCTTGGGCCTTTCAGCCCTGAAACTTGCCTGCAGGATGGGCTATGCATGGACGCTGATTTTTGTCAATATTTTTAAGGTTAGCTTCCTCTCTAGGTTCTGAAGAAGGGCCCCATTTCCACAGTCTGGCCTCTGCAGCCTGCACAGACTGCTCTGCATCTTTTCCTTGTACCAGCTTTTCGAACCCCCAAGGCACTGGTAGAGTCCTCGGAAATGAATGGTGAGCCCCAGTTAATATTTTCTGTCTGGGTTTTACAGTGTTGCGAAGAGAAATGGCAATACAGGATTTAAGCTAAGTGGCTGCTGCTCTTACCAGCAGGGCTTGGGGTGAGGCGAGGGCCTGGCTGAAGGTGCTGGATGGTTGTGTCTTCATTCTGTAAATGTATCGTTGGTGCCTGTGACACTGGTGTATGCATCCCAGACTCTGTGTGAGGCTCTGAGTCAGATGTGAATGCCTAGAGAAAAGAAAGTTAACAGTGCCTGGTTTCTCTATCCCTTCTAACAGGCATGAGAGAAGAGATCAGGTGCTGTTTCCAAGGAGATTAAATCCTCCTTGATGATGCAGGGAAGAGCTTGCTCTAATGCCTCCAGTGTTTCAGCTGGTACCAGCAAGGCAAGGAGATAAGAAGGATCATCCTGCTGGGATGGCACAGACCACACACCCAAACACTCTCTGACAAGCAAGGAGCTACCTGCAGACTGGTGCAGTTCTGAGGTGGGGGAACAAAGGCGCATGCTAAAGGCTGTTACCTGTTTGGTTGGTGTCAGGTTAGTCAGGGTGCTGAGGTTGGCTGTGTCTGTTATCACCATGGTTTGTGGCAAGAGGCCTGTATGCGTGTATTGGGCCACTTCGGACTTGGGGCCATAGAGAGCTGTGCATGAAAGAAAACAAGATCATGTGGATGCTGGAGCTTTGCATGAGACTAGTTTGGCTGAGTTGTTCTCCTCATGCCCGTGGAGCTGCTGTCTGTCTGAAGGAGTGGAGGGACAGAGAGGTGAATGCAAGAGAAAAATAATTTCATAATTAGAGCTACAATAATAGAAGTGATAAAAAAAATAGAGTGCTGCAAGCCCAAGGACCCAGCAGATTCCCTAGAACAGAGCCTTTATTTTTTCATTTGCTTGAGCAGCTGAGTTCACATTCTTACCGTGAGGGTTCTGTATCTGGGCCATGGTAGCCATGAAGGGGCTCTGGTTGATGTGGCTCTGGACCTGCTGCATGAGGGGCTGCTGGTAGGATGGGTGCAGTTGCTGGGAGAACTGGACGGGCTGCAGGGTAGTGAGGCTGCTCCCCATGCTGTTTATTACAGGTACGCTCTGGGGCTGGGTTGAGGCCAGGCCTGAAAAACAAGGACTGATGACAGTAGTGTCACATGCTACGGGAGGAGTGGGGCTGCCCTGCAGTAGGGGTGTCTGAAGTGGTCATTGGGGCAGGCCTGTCATCGCAGGGTGATTTTGGATCCTGCTTTTCAGGTGTTCCATTTGTTACCTGTGAATATGAATAGGCTTCATGCCTGTGAAAATAAAGTGGGAGTGTGCAAAGTGTCCAATGCAGACAGGTACCATAAAACCATCTCTAGTGTTTGTTCCTGTGTGCATCCTTGTGTACCAGTATAATAGGTCACTTCCCAGTTTAGTGATAACCTGATATAGAGTTCCACTGGGGAGGCCTTGCTTGGAAGTAAAATCAGAGCATCATCTCATGTCCAGTTCATTTTATTCTTTTTATGAAGCTGCTTGCAACAGAGAGAACTATGCTGTAGCATTCCAGCCACATGGAATGGAGTTTAAGCTCACTTTGCTAGGGCTGCCAAATTATGGAAATTGGACCAGTGAGAAAGAGATAGAAGGTTTCACACATTACTGCCCATTTCCCGTGACTGTCCAGACCCTGCTCCTGTAAATCAGCAAGTCTCTCTAGCACTGAGAGACATTCACCGCGTGGAAATCTCCAATTTTTTTGTTTCTTTGTTTGCACAAAATTAGAATCCATATCATAATCTTGGGTACAAATGAGGAAATGGGAATTAGTTCACAACTGCCACCATGGAACAAAAGAAGGCCTCTCTGTTCCTGGGAAGAAAGTATAAGAGCAGAGTATACATTTTATTTTCCTTTATCTAATGAGATGCACTTTGGCAGTAGGCTAGTCTTGGAATGAAAAGAAATCTCATACAAGTCCAGAAAATCTGTCAAATTTAAAAATATATTAAAAAAAAATAGTAATTATTGTGAATTCCAGAGGCATGTGCTGCTCTTTGCAGGAAGAACAGGATGTTTTGTCTTTCAAGTTCTACGAACATGCTTCCATTTTCCTAGTTTAAAAAGTAATACATTTATATTTGTGAAGATGCAGAGCAGTGACACAAAACATTGGCATAGGAGTAGGCACAAGTCTCTTGCTCTTAAGATGTGGGTTTGTGTGTAACTTCATTCTATCAGGAATAAGGAACAGCTGTCCCCTAATTCCACTGGTACTTGTAAGTAGTGCTGCTGAAGCTCCTTAGTGTTTGTGACTATTTCCCCAGGTTCGTATCACTGCCCAATTAGTACTTTTGTCTCTGAAAATGAAGCAGGTAATTCTAACAGTAACAGGGAGGGTTTTTTTCTGAATCCTGATAAGCAGAGTCATTAGAGAACACTACTCACCTATCACCAGGGTGGAGGCACCTGTGTTGGTGAACGCTGGTGCTAGGGATGAGGTCTCACCCGCTCCGATTGCCATTACGCCCGGCAGTGATGCCATGATAAGGTTCTGGGTTTGCTGGCTCAGTGCGTGTGGATTTTGCTCTAGGCTGTGCAAGGCAGTCAGGGTGCTGACAGGAGGGAGAGTTCCTCCAGGAGCCGAGACCTGTGTGCAAAAGGACTGTGAAAATGCCACCTGCAGAAGGTTGAGTGTGGCAAGTCCCAGAGCTGTGATAAACGTCCTTCTCCTTCCTCCTGCCTCTTCTGACCACTTGCTAGCTAGAAAGACTATAGAAGTGGTTGTCTGCAGTTTCCCTGTGCTCATCAATTAACTAGCAAAGGTCGGCTGTGGAAATACTCAGAGTAAATCCTTGCTTGTTTAGGTCTTTCACATTTAAGAAGTCGAGAGTTTTACAAACAAGAATGAGATTAGTCCCACTGCATTCTCTATAGGGAAAGTTTGTCTTGTTTTACAGCTGAGGGTAGAAGGCCATGCTCAGAGAAATTAAGAGGCTCAGGTAATTTCACACAGTAATTTTAGCTGCAGAGTTCAGCACAGAATCCAGAAGTTCCTCTTTCCTTGTTCACATTTTCCTCTAAACAATGCCTGTGATTTCCCTTTCTCCCAGCAAGGGTGTTTCAGTGGCCAGTGAGTTTTCAGATTGAGATTTTAAAGGCATTGCTGAAAAGTCTCCTTAGACCTTTTTCTCATACAGGATGCTCTTCAGGCCATGTTACCTGGCAGTTCCCTGCTGTTAGAGAGGAAATGTACTTGTTGGATACAACAGGACTGTTCTGTGCTTGGGTGTCTTGCTGATTCAGTCTGTCCTTGAGTCACTGAGAAGTTTAATAACTTGATTGTTTTCTCAGCCTCTAAAATGAACCATGTAACCTGCGTCTATGCTCTAACATTTGCAAGGCCCTTTGGAGACCTGTAGTTGAAGTACAGCAAAGTAGCATTCTAATAATTTAGCTGAAAGAGAAAGTTAAATGCTTTATATTATACTTTTGTTTTCTCCCCTCAGACAAAAAGCAGTCAGGAATTGTAAGAGTAAGCACCAACAGATTAAACAGTGGGACAAATCACCTTGATAGCTGTTCTAGAAGACAGCTGTAGATTATCAGCACGTCACACAAGACTTTTTTTTTTCTTCAGAAGGAGACCAGAAAGCCCGCAAAGTGAGTGACTGATGAGACTTAAATCATACTTGTTTATAGTGAACTTAAAATTGCCTCAGGCCTGTATGCACTAATGCAAACTTCTGCCAACTGTTTCCCTGTAAGCAAGGAACATGTGCAAACTGAAAATGATCAGTCATGGTGTTCTAGTGCTAATTCTAGTTCATTGCTAATAATGTGCGAAAAGGTGTAGTCCAATCTCAAAAGGAAATTTGCTTTGAGAGGGCAGATTGTTACAATTTAGCTATCTAGTAAATGTCTTAATGGTATGTGCTATGTGTAGGCTGTTGGGCTCAATTTTTACAGGTAAGATAGTTGTAAGTACGGGTCTGTTCTGTTAATCCCATTGGTGTCTGATCAACTATCTTGAGATGTGCAGAGTTCAAACGAGAGTGGGAGACAAGGTGACAAGAATGTCACTGGGGAAAGGAGGAGAGAATAGGGTTTCCTGGGAAGGGGGAAATCATGTCGTACCTTGAGCTTTGTTTTTTCAGAACAGACTGTTTTGATTGATCGTAAGGAACTGTCTGTACTTGCTTTCACACTCTAGTACCCGCCCTCAGCAGCAGTCTAGAGGGCACGTGTCTCAGGACTGCTCATGTTACTCGGTCAGTGCAAGGTGGCTATGTAGTATGCCTATAAGAAGGTGGTTTTAAGAGTATTCTAGGAAAAAGTACTTCTGAATAGTCCATGTTGTGATCACAGGCAGAGGGCCCGACATCCTGCAGTCACCAGAACTGTGAGGATGAGTATGCATCACTTACCAGCTTGGTGTCTGTGCTCAGTAGGTTCTGGCTGGGCTCCAGGCCAGGGGGAGAAACCTGATGCAGGATGGTTTGGGTTGTCACCATGGAGCTGTTCCCATGGTGGTTGCTGCTGGAGGACTCTGCCTCACTGGCTGGCTGCTGGCTGTACCTCACTCCTGCATCACAACAGGAGAGAAACTGGTTGTCAAAAATGAGAAACTGAGAAACTTTGGCAAGTGCTAAATTCAGTTTCCTTTGCAGGCGCTTGTCTCTGCCTTGAACATCTAAGGGCAAGGTGCCTGGCAGGGGAAGGAGGAGGGCAGGCATTCTTGCCACCCTGCCCTGGCTTTCCTCTGTAATTTGGCACAACTGCTTCCTCAAATACTGACTTTGAGGTATGGCTGCGTGTGCTGCAGGGAGCAAGCAGGGTTCGCTAGAAAACAGCCCTCTGGATGTGAGTGTAGAGAGGAGAGAGTCCCAGCAAGATCATCTCTTCCCAGAGCGAGAGCAATTACCAGCTCGTGGCCTGTGAAGCTGAAAAAGCTCTGCTCTTTTTGGATGGAGAGTGACCTTTCCTGATGCCCAAAAACTCAGTCACAGAGTCTGATGGTGCTGCTATGTGTGGAAAAGAGCAGGAGGCACACAGGAGTGAAAGGAAACAGAACTGGCTTGTGATGGCAGCCAGTGGGTGGCTCCTTGAAAGGGGATAACTGCCTGCCAGCCAGGAGGGAGTTCAGCATGTCCGAGAGTAAGTGAGGAGATTTGGCTGAAAGTTTTGTTACTGAACTTTGTCACCCTTGCTATTCTAGCCACTCTCCTCACTCAGAGATGTGCTCTCTTTGTCACCGGCGCTCCTCTCTTGTAGCAAGTCTGCTTTTTCTGTCTATGGATTCATCTCCTACAGGGCTGGATTTGGGAGATAGGTTGGGCGACTGGGTTTGGGTAGGGTCACTGGTGGCTCTTTCAGATTTCCCTCTAGTTGTTTCTTACCGTGAACTTTGCTGGGTGAGAGAGCAGCTGGTGGCTGGAGGGAGGAAGAGTTGTGAGGAGTTAGAGGAGGAGGAGCAGAAGTGGGCTGTGGTCCGCTGAAGGTGTCCATGGCCAGCTTGTGCCGGAAAGCCTCCTCCTTCCTGCGGTTGGCAAACCAGTTGTAAACTCTGACCTCTGTCACCAGGTTCGAGCCCAGTCCCTGGGCCTGAGATGGGGAGACACCTCTCTGAATACACTCGGCTCTGTTGAGGGAAAGCACGAGAAGAGCCTTGCTGAGACAGAGAAAGAAAGTGCGCAGCCCCGAGGTGGCTGTGGTCTGGCACACTGTGTGAAGGATCCTGCCAGGTATGGCCAGACAGGTGCTGCTGATCCTCCAGGGACAGTGAATGCCCAGTTGTGGCATTTTATTCCAATGTGGCTGTTGGCAGTGGTGTCACTCACTGCTGTACCATTAGCCTGCCTCTCGCAGGTGCCAGCGAACACCAAGAACACAGAGAGGCCCTGCTGTGCCCCTCTTCCTCAGAGCCAGACACCCATCTTTACCTGTTACACTCTTCCACCAGTGCTTCTCTCTCTTCCTTGCTGGGGTTCTTCTGTCTCTCATAGGCTTGGAACAGGATCTGTTGCGAGGCAGGACCCCACTTAAAGCGGTTTCTTCTTCCCTTCTTGGTGGGGAGGTCATCCCCCATGGGCTCCTCTGTCAGGATACCCTGGCCAGCGTGGGTGAATTCTGCAGGCACAAAGGGGCAAGAGCATTTGTTGGGAGTAAGGGCTTAGCAAGGGAGAGCAGAGGCCTTTATGAAACTGAGATAGGAGAACAGTTGTTGCCGTACTTACGCTGGGCCACCTCTCGCTGCTTGCGGACATACCAGGTGTAGAGGGCGGCTCTTTTTTGGGTCTTCATGGGAGTGCCCTTGTTGAGGTGTTGTGAGAGGTGAGACTGGTTCAGGCCAGTGGTGTCCACCACCTCGCGCTGAGGGATGTTGTGCTGCTGGAGATAGGATTTCACCATCTTCGCTACTCGCCAGGGATCCTCTCTGGAAGTAGCAGAAAACACTTCTCAGGAGTGAGAGGTCTAACACCTGCGCTCCCAGTTCTGGGTTCCCGGGAAGTGCAGGGGTACCTCCTGAGGGGCACCCTGCACGTCAGTCACCACCATTGCGTGTGGTGGGGCCAGAGGTTAACTGGCTGCGTAAGGGAAAGCTGTTCTGCAGTGTGGTACCTTGTTTTGACTCTGCATTCAGGGTGAAAAGTGCATGGTGTTAGGAAGGAAGTGTGAAAGATTTAGCCCTGGCTTCCTTTAAACTGTTCTCCGTAGGCACTTTGATCTTCCTGTAGAAGGGGACTCTGGTTATCGAGGGAATTTCCCAATACAAGGCCATAGTCTTTGTTGCTTGTGCTCTTTTGGACACAAAGTTTTGGCCTGTTCTGTCTGGGCAATTGTCATCTGTAAGTGACAAAGTGTTGACCAGTGATGTAAGCAAGGAATGGACCTTTCTGCTGGCAAGTATGGTGAACGTAAAGCATTTTTGCTGATAGTGAGAAATGGTATGAGGAAGGAAGTGATCTTACATTTCAGTGTTAAGTTGGATGTCTTCTGACTACAGATTTTTTTTTTTTTCAGAGTTGACATGTCTCCTCCATTTCCCTATCTCTATCCCCCTTTCTTTAAGGTGTAGGTGGTTAGGGTAGGTGTACTTAATTTTCCAAGGCAGATTCATTGTGATATTAGGCTGAACCTAGCTCATGCCCTCATTCTGGTCCAGGTTGGGTTGCCTTGCAGTGATTCAAGAAATGAAAACAGGATTTCATCATACTGTCACGCGACAGCTATGGATGCATATTTATACACCAAGCCATCCAGGATTATGTTCTTCCACATCTGCTAGAAGTTACTTAAAACATACTGATTCACATCTAGATCCACGCAAGCTTCTAAATGCAATAACAAACAACAGACAAATCGCTAGTTCCTCCTATTGCCACCCTCCTTTGGGGTAACAGCTGAGGGAATAGACCTATTTGAGACCTACTCACAAAACTTGAGAAGCTAATCTCATTCAGGATTTCATAATGAATATGAATCTCTGATTTTTCAGGATCTCCAATCCATGAAGGTTCCTAAAGAAAATAGAGAAATCATGACTCTGACTTCTTTGTGGGCACTGATTTAACGAGAGCTAAAATCACAGTAGAAATAGAAAGATGTGAAATCAGGTAGTCTAAATCCAAACTCTTCAGGAGCTTCTCTACAGGAAAACCTTTGGTTTGGTTTTAACAAAGGGCATCAGTCTGTGTTTTCTGTGTGACATGTCTGGTGGAAATTATTTGCATGTGGTAGAAATACACTGGTGTTGCATCAAAGGAGCAAGGGAGGGGGGAAAAAAAAGGTACCTAGGATTGTGCAGAAACTGGCACACAGGTCTGAGCAACAGGCAACAACCATGCTGTTCATTGCTTTGTTGACTCAGGAGGTTGCCAGAGGCTGCAAAGTGATAAGGAGGACAAAGTCCACACCTGTTCTCTCAGTACAAACACCCTTATCGCTGTTCCCCTGCAGCCTCTCTCCCAGTGGCTGGATAGTCCAAGGAGCAAGCTCTGCCGCAGTTAAAGTGTGACAGACCCAGTGTCACTTACAGCTTTCTGGAGAACATGCTTTCTTAAAATAGGAACACTTGTTTCTCTTTTACAATGGTACACTTGCTATAGAGGCTTCTATTTTCTAGCTTCTTCCCTTAACTTTCAAAAGCCTCAATTTGGGCTGAACTTACCAAACTTTTCTTTCCTCAGTGGTGTGGGTTTTTTTTTTCTTCTGCTGTCCAAGGCCCAATTGCCTCTCTTTGTATTTGTGATAGTCTAGCCAGCACCTGCACCCTGAATTGGTTATACAAAACCCTATAAAAGGAGAAAAGGTTCTGGCTTGGAACCTCTGGTCTCTTAGAGTTCTGTCTCAGATGGGAAGAGGAAGAACTGTGGTACAACTGATGGAAACCTCTGTTACATGTTTATTTCCTTCTTGCACCCTAATTATGAGTCACTTTTGTCTCCCTTGTGGAGATCCTCACTTCTTTGTGTTAGGAATAAAGCAGGAAGTATCTGTGAGCCTCTTCTTCCTTTAACCAGCCTTGTGGTTTTTCTGCCTTCTTTTGAGACAAAGCAAGGAGCTTTGTGAGGCAAAACAGTGCAGAGAAATCTAGTACAGTATGATGTAACGGGACAGTTGTATGACATCCTAGCTGCTGTCAAAGCACAGGCTGTAATACCAGTGCAGCAATTCCTTTGGGCCCAAGGCTACATCACAGAACAAGTGATGGCAGCTGGTCAGCTGAACCCTCGCATGAACTGTGGCCCAAATACACAGTTCCACCTGCAGAGCCTTCGCCATTCGCTAAGATATAAGTTTAAACCTTTGCTTTTTCGCTGGTGGTAAGACCATCATTGACTGTCAGAGGGTAGGATTTCATCCTAAACCTAGTTCTGTTTGTAGTTGTATTAAAATCTCAATTGCTTCAGTGAGTCTGAACTGCAGAAATGGGTCTGCCTTCCTCAACCTCTCCTTCTCCATCTCTATGCCTATTTTCTGCTTCTTAGCTTCCCTTTCTCCCCAGATGCAAGCTGTCTCCCCATTGCTCTCTTGTTCTCCAAGAGCTAATATCTGTCCTCAAATTCTTCTCACACAGTTTTTACTTCCTTCTTCCTGAGCCTTGCTCTCCTGCTGTCAGTTGCTCATTGCTGCCTGAGCATAGCCCCTCTCCCTGGCTTAGCTCATCCACAGGGGCCTGGGTCCTCTCTCCATGCCAGCTTCCCATTTTCTTAGTTCTGAGGTCACTTTTTAAGGGCGTTTTCACCTCCCTTTTGTTACCTGAACAATAAGTAACCCAGGTAGTTAGTTATAAACTCAAAGGGAACAAGAGGCTGGTTGATAATTTATAGCAACATCTCAAATTTAAATGGAAAGTAAATATCAAGTTGCTAGCATTAAAGAAAACCCATTCCAGAGAGCTGGAGATGTAACGTTCAGGGGACCTTCTCCCTCCTTCACTCTTCCTGACTTTTCTCTTTTTCCTTTGTTCCTCTTATTCCCTTCCTCTTCCTCATTCTCTGTCTCTCCTTTCCCTCTTTCCTGTTCTCAGACTCTCAGGCAAGAGAAGCCATCATTTCCCTGAGGTGGGTTCTGAATTGCTGCTTTGGACCAGACCTCGCTAAAGCAGAGGTTCAGAAGTACTCAGGACGATCCTCTGGCGAGCCTGCTAGACAGCCCCACTGATGCCAGTGCACAGCCTGGAGCCAGGCTAGGCAGAGAGCAGGGAAGGTAAGACCATCCCGGCAGCGTTCCTTTCGATTGGACTTGGCCTGCTTTGCCTCATCTTGGTTTATATGTGGAAATGAAAGGGGTGTGGCAGCTTCATCTCCAGATTCCCCAGCTAAAGCCGTTCGGAGATACACTGCTTACATGGGGAAAAGACTGAGTCTTTATCATTCTATCTTTGTTTTCCTTTTTCCTCATGGAAAACATGCTTTTATCCCTGCCTCCAGGGGAAGTCTGTTGCTTATCTCCGTTTCTCTCTTTCCTATTGGAATTTCACCCCTTGCCCTACAGGTGAATTGCTGCTGTACCTCTCTTGGTTTGCTGTACCTGCGGTAGTATGATCTGTCCCTTCCCTCAGGGTAGCCTCTCTCTTGCTTTCTGTTCTGGGGAATATCTGGGAGTTACTCCACACAGCTCCAGCTCCCTGCTGAGTTATTGATTCTTTATCATAGATGCAATTTGTTTTCTGTGTGGAGTGATATGGAAAGAATGTTTTTTATTCAAACTGTAAATCTATGAAAGATAAGTGAGATTATGTTAATTCCTCACTAGAGAAACCTTTGTCTGAACTGCCTTTAACGTTTTTTTCAGCCGGGACAAAATCTAATCAATACCCCCAGGTGCACCCAGTCGTGTGGATGTATCTTCTCTACATCCTGTTTTACTCAGCTTTGACTGGCGCTTTCCAAAGTGTGGTTTCAGCTTGCGTGGTCCTGTGAGGACATACCTGGGCTCTTGGTGCTGTCATTTTTTTCCTTCCCAGCTCCTGGAAAGCCTAAAAATGGACACTTTCTTGATTCTACTTTATAAGCAATGGCTGCAGTTACCACAAAGACTTCATTGTATCTCTACTAGCTGCCCACAAGTCAATCTCTCTGTTGAAATGTAGTCTACAGTATTAGACCAGGAATTGTTAATAATGCCCAAAGAGGCTTCTGCCTAAAGGCAGAAGTGCCTCCATCTAATTTCTGGATTTGAAATCCTTGTGTAGATGCTGCAATAGCTTTGCAAGCATTGAAGTTTTACTGGGAATCCCTGGGCATCGATATTCTTGCCTGCCTTCCTTTTATCTGTTGCTGGGAGTAATTTCTGTTATAGACTTTTCTGCCCTGTCTTACAATACTTATAGTACTATTTTAAGGATACATTTAGGCATCTATTAATGGAAAGGTTTGTTCTTAAAAACAAAAAACGTTTGTCCATAGGTAACAACTGCTTACGTATTGTCAGACTCTGATACTGGATCAGATGCTTCGAATACATTCTCAAGACGTACAGTTGCTTTCTTTTAATCTTTGACTGGAAATTTGAAACATGTCAATACAGGCTTCCTACTATTTTAATTTTACCTTGACTAATTTTGATCTATTATATTCCTCCATAAGTATACTCATAATTTTTTTCTCGAAGTGAGGCTTCTGGTCCCCTCCTACTGCCCCCAGCCACAGAATGGAATTGCTTTATCCTGTGATACGGGGACTGATGAAAGAAAACTCTGATGTTTCAGAATGAAGCTTTGCAATTAAGACCCAGTATGAGGCTTAGGAGATTCTTGTTCTTGCCCAGTCCTCTCTGTGCTACCTTGGGGTTTTAGGTAGGTCATAGAATCTCTCTGTACCTCGGTTCCTGTTTGTTAAATGGAAATGCTGTTCAGCTGGCTGTCCAGAGAGATGTGAGACTGTCATTGGAAAGCGTTAATGTCACAGGTTTGGAGAGAGGTAAGATTGTTGTGCTGAGGCACAGGAAAGACTGGCAGCAAGCTCCTAGAAAGACAGGGAGGATCAGAAACCAGAATTCATGCTGAAGTGAGGGTGGCAAGAAGAAATTCCCTGCATCTGCGCATCTGTCCTTATATCACAGCGGATGGCACTTCACTCGTTCATTACAGAAAATGGACAAAGCCAGGTCTTCTTCAACTTCCATGGCTTCCTTTGTGGAGAGACACCTGATAAACCATCAGAAGTTAATGATCAAAAAACTTATCAGGGTCTTTTCATCTATAAATTTATAAGACAAAAGAGAAATAATAAAGCCATTGGATAATTAGTAACTAGCCAGGGCCCGCCCGGTGCCACTGGGCTCAAACTACCCCAAGACCTGTACGCAGACTCAGGAAGATGAGAAGGAGACAAGGATGTGGGGAAGAAAAAGAGGGGAAGGGAGAGAGAGAATTAGCCAAGAAGACAACAAGATGGGAGGAATAGCTGCAGAGACAAAAGTGAGGAGAGAAGGGAAATATGTAAAAAGAATGGGAAAGAAGTGAAGGGAACAGAGGAGACTAAAAGATGTGGCAGAGCTGGAAGTGGGGAAGAGATGAGAGATGTACTGGGCCAGAAAGAAGAATGAATTATTGGCAATGTTTTCCGTACCCAGGTAAGAGCTGATCCAGTGAATTTTCCTCTGTTGGGTACTGCAGAGTCATCAACTCCCAATCTGCAAGGGAGCTTTCTTCTAAGAATTTACAGCGAATGCTAGCTCTTGTCATGCTGTTTTTCTAGCTCTGGCCTTTTGTGGTGAGATTTGATGTTTGCTTGTTGTTACATTTTATGTGAATTTCCTTTGCACATGAAAGGGAGTGATCAAAAAAGCCTGAGAAATTCTCAGGATGGATTTTAGTTTTAGTGAAGATTTTAAGTGCAGGATGTTGCTGCATATTTTTGTCTTCTATCAGCTCATCTTTTCAAAAAACCCCCAAAACAGATGGCAAGATTCTGCTTCTGTTGTGATAGATAAGGGGATAGACCTGATCCTTGCTTGCCCATAGGAATTGTATCCCAGCAAGAATCCCCAGTGGGAATCCTGGTGAATGTTTCTCTGAGTCTGTAATGAGGGTTTTTGGTTTGGGGAACTCTGCCTGTCTTTTGATTTCAAAAATGCTTGTATGCAAAGGCAAATTTGTGTGGCAGTAAGACCTGTCATTGTTGCTGCATGTGTACTTTGTAGCTGTGACAGGCAGTGGATGGTAGAATAGAGTGTTCTGCACATGTTTTAGCCTCTGCGTGTATTTGATGTGTGCTCTTTCTACAAGAAAAATCCCCACCAAATTCAGGAGAACTTTGCACTCACAAGAATGACAAGAACAAATTCTCTTGGTTTGTCTTTGACCAATAATCTATAGCAAAACTCAGTAAAATTAACAATATTAATCTCCTTAAATATAGCAGGGAAACACTGCAACTTCACTTTACCGTACATCCTTAGGCAAATATAGTGCCAGTTAAGAGTGACCAGATTTTTTCCTTTTTTTTTTTTTTTTTCCCCCCCTCCCCTGGTGACTGAAATTGTGAATCCTATTAAAAAATTAAATCCAACATTCAGTCAGAGATGTGAGTTACACAGGCCTTGGACTGTTCTGAAGCCTGATGGTATGAGCACTTCAAATTGCAATCAGGCTCCATGGTTCCCTTCATGCATGTTATGTGAGATGAAAGAAAAGTTTGAGCATTTATAAAGAATTCAGGGAGTGTTTTGGGGCTGCTAGTCCTGGCATGGATGAATACTGTCTCTGCAGCTGGATCGACTTTGAATAGCAGGGATGCTGAGCAGAAGGGAAAAGGAAAAGAGATTTAGAGGGAAGAGTGCAAGAAAGCAGCAAAGAGGAGCGGCAAATCTGTCCTTACTGTAATAGTCTTTCCACCACAGCCTTCTGGTGAGCAGCCTCCTCAGGGCTCAAGTTTTCCAGCTCCTTCATTATTGGAGGGGTAAATTCTTCCCCATCATCAGAGGTTTCATCTTCCGATAACCTGGACTCCCCCATGCCGTTGGGGAGGTTGGGGATGTTGGGACAGGGTTCCCCTTTCTCTGTCTGGAGGGCATTGATAGCACGCTGACTTTCACTCTGCAGCACGTAGGGTTCCGCTTCGCTCAGCGCCTTGATCAGGGTCTCCTTGGTCAGCCCCGACTCCAGCAACGCTCCCAGCAGCTCCACTTGAAGATGACTCAGCTTCGAGACCATGGTCTTCAGGCTGGTGTCTCTTGAATTTCGGGTTATCCTGCTTCCAGCTTCCCTACCCCATTTTCCGGAGGTAACCCGCCCGACTGTCAGGAGAGTGGGCACAGCACAGCCTCCCGCCTTTACGCCCCCCCAAAAAAAACAAAATACAAAATTGAGCCACTTCAGACCCCCCACGACTGTCCTGAGCCAGTGCTGATAAAGGGACCCTTGGCTATCTGTTTACATTGGAGCAATGTAAATTCTCCAAGGTTCATATTTATCTGTGTGCTTAGCAAGTTACTGAACTTTGGACTTCAGCACTGCAGCAGCAGTTCACAAAGTGCAGAGGGAGAGAAAGCAGGGGGAGGGGGAAAGGGAGGGAAGCAGAGGAGAGAAAGAGAGGAAAATGAAGGGATAGAAGGTCTGCAGCATGGAAAAGTAAGCTATGGAAAGAAAACTAGGAAAATGAGGCTTCAATGAGAAATGTGGCTTATTTCTGGCTGCATTCGTTTCAAAGAAGGAAGGAGGTGGCGTACCCAAAAGGAAGAGGTGCGTTTGGCTGCGCGCGGTTCAGAAGGTGCTGCTGTTGGAAAACTGCAGAGCCTGCTCGGAGCTCTGGCAGTGGTGAGGTTCAGTCGGTTGCAGCCCCTGCTGAAGGCTTTGGGCTGAGAGAAAGCCACCCTGGCAGCTTCCCTAGCCTTCATGCCGCTCCCCAGCAGAGAAGTGTCACCACTGGGTTTATATGAACGTTCCCAAGACTCACAGGACGTTCTGGATCTCCAGGTGACTTCTGTGGCAGCACATAAAGTGTTAAATGACTTTTTTTCTTCTGGCTTTGGCTTGCTGGGTATCTTGATATGCAAATACTAGTACCGCCATTATAACTTGCTATGTTTATCGCTTAATTGATGAGCAGGAGCAGCGTACCCACATAATTCAGGGGATTACAGGGCTTGCCCCACTCAGCTTGTGATCCAAGCACATGATAAAGAATAACCCTGGGTGTTGGTTCATGCTGAAAGTCCCTGCCCTGTCATCAGCTGCCCTGCTTCTCCTGAGAATGCTCTGGGCAGGCTTGTGGTGTCACCACTCATCATCCACCTCCAGCCCCTCTCGATACCAGCCTTGCTCTGAGGTTCTGCCCTCCCCTGCTGGGTGACTCCCTGAAATGTGCTTGCCAGCTCGGCTGGAGTCGCTTGGTGCAGGTCTCAGGGTGTCCTTACGACTAAATTGTCCTTTCTGGTCTGAAAATATATGGATTAATCTATCTACTTTGAGTGGCTAAATTAGGGAATAACTTGGTGTGGACTTGATGCATGAGCATCTCATGCAAATGATTCCTTGTGTGATCAACAGGAGAAGGATTTAAAACTATTGTCCCAATAGAGTTTCCTAGGGGCAGCGTCTTGTCTCTATGCACTCCCATCAAGCCTAAGCTAAGGTGAGCCTAGTAGGACTGTCCCCACACTGAGTAGTGTCCCAAGACAATGCTGCAGAGTGACCTTGGCCCCTGTTTTCCCTTTGTGGCACCATTAGCCGTGCTCCGCAGGCTCATGCAGCAACGTGCTACGTCAGCAGCTGAAGGACAAAGCTCCTTTGCAGGTTGGACCCCCTCCTCCTGCCAGGCACAGCGAGCTGCGGTGGGGCTGCCGGGCTGACCCTTTCAACCAGGACTGTTGTTAACTGTTGGCTTTTGTTTCAGATGGTGTCTGCACCCAGAGTACCAGGTCCCCTCACTGCAGTGAGTTAAAAAAGCTCAGGTGGATACAGAAGGTTCTCTTTGTGTGGTGAAAAAGAAGTAATGATTTGGAGTCCATGTAAAAACATTTAATGTAAGAAATTTTAATGTGAACATTAATGTAAAAAGACATCTTTAGTTTCTAAAGATTTTTTTTACATACTCTCAATAAAGAGTATTTAAACAATGGTGAGCTTTTTTTGGCATTGTTCTATCACTGTGTTGATACCATTTCCATGCATTTTATTTTTTTATTACAGTTTTCTTAATTTCCTGCCCCTCTGGGTAGACATGCCAAGAATACTGGCTGATAACAGTGATTTTCAATTGTAATTACAGTATCCAAGCATGACATATAGTTTCTGCATGATGTGTCCTTGTAATTCAAGGACTTTGCAAAGAGAGACAACAGATTGTGGGCCTCCTGCAATATGTGACAGAGAAGATTCTGTCATACTGCGTTACTTATTTCTGTCTGTCTTTGGCATTGTGATTTCTTTTACCTAAACTAAGATGCAAAATATTACCATGGTTCTTGTTTAAAAGATTGTCCAGTCTATGTTCTGTAGGTATATACAGCTGTTGAATGCTTGAGGGGGGATGGGGGCACAGACCATTAAGTTTAGACAAAGAAGAGCAATATTTGTCAAGGGAAGCTGTGAGGAGAAGAAAACACAGCAACAAATTATCTGTCTGTATTGTGTGATTTCAAGGATTCCTTATGCATCCAGAAGTCCTGTTGCTTCTGCTTGCCTTGAAGACCTTCAGCTGCAGAGGCTTTTAAAACAGCCTGTCTCGAAACCAGTGAACTTCAAAGTCTATAAAACCAGAAAAGAACATCTGTGTGTATGTTAGGACCTCACTGAATGCTACAACTGGATGCCATGTGGAGAATCCTGAGCTGATTATGGAACCCTTTCAAACACTGAGGAGGAGGTAAATATTTTCTATCACTTTACCCTGAAGGGCTTTTTCCCTTGGTCTATTAGAATTGTCCATTTTAAACTGTAGGAGCCTGGACAATTAACAAAACAAGAAGTAAACTTCTACACTGTCAACTTTACCTTCACTGTAACCTGCCAGACTCTGCTAGTGAATGGGTCAGCACTCCATTAAGTATTTCAGATTCTTCAGTGCAGGAAAACCAGGAAGCTTTTCAGTGTTTCTTAAATGTTATCAATTGCTAGTGGTCAGACTGAACATTTGGGAAGCACGAAGGGGACCCCTGCTGCGAATTAGCCAGCACCCCTATTTTCTATCCTGGCACTAAGGATTGCAAAATTATATTTCTCAGATTATTACAACTGACACAATATGTGGTTGTGAGGTAATAAGAATAGCAGAGGTCAAGGGTGGAAGCTGCGAAGATTAACCAGATAAATTATAGCTCCAGTAGCAGAGCAGGAGCTAAATTATAGAGTGCCATAATCCAGACAACATTCTCCTGTAACTGAATTGTACTCAGGGATTTTGCCTTGAGGATGAATATTTGAAAGCAAAGGTCTTGGTTTTGCTATACCCGTTTTCATCTCTTACCAGTGCTTGGTATATGTTGATTTCCTTCGTTGCAACAATTTGCTGAGCCATGACTTTATTCTCAAGTCACCCTGACTAACGTGATCTTGGTAATTGTGACAGGGGAAACGTCTGAAGTTTGAAGACACCGAGTGATACCTGCTTAGTCTTCGCATGCTTGCAGTATCTGGTTTTGTATTCTTTTCCTGCAGAATTGCTTGGTTTTCCTTAGGCATAACTAATACGGTGGTTGAGACACTTCAAATTCAGTGCTTCATTGACAAGACGTAAGCAGCTTTACAACACTAAACTGGTCAGTTTATTAGCAGGCTCAGGAACCATGTTACATTAACAAATCAGTCTGGATGCAGATTGGAGAAATATCTCAATTAGTAATCAGAAGAACTCTGATTTCTATTTTATTTCAATGGCAAATTTAATAAAGATTACTTAAATGTGTTCAACTACTTTTCATTGTCCTACATACACTGAAATACAACTTCTGCATTTTGTTATTATTTTCTTCTTTTTTTTCTGAAGTAGCAGACAGTCTGATAACACTGGGTGACAGCTATCTCATAGAACCGGGTTCTTGGCATTCTCCAATATCCTTCCAGGCAAGGGTATCTTGGGTTCCTCTAACAGAATTCTGTTTTATTGGTAACTAATAGTCTGTCTTGATTAACTGTTCTAAATAATCCCTTCTCCCCTACATGCAAAACAGTAGTTGAATTACTAATTAAGTGGATTACTTAACACTGAGAACAACTGCATGAAAGTATAAATGGGTGTACAACAAGAACATTATTCTTATTTTAGACTTACTGGTCTGTATTCTGCTTATGACATTAGGGCAAAACCAAAGTAATGGACAGCAGCGTCCTGTGAACAGAATGGAAGGGAGAGGAGTCTCCCAAAGCCTGCCACCATCTATCAACACCATTTTTACCTCTGATGTTTTCATGTCATTAATTATATCCATTAAGTGCACATGATGAAAATATAGTAATTTACTGGCATAAAGCCAATGTAATGTGGCTTCAAGGAACATACACAGAAGGAAAAAAAACCTAAATATATTTATGAGAAAAGTGCTAGAACAGGGAGCCTGTGTAGTTCCCTGAATACGGTGGTAAAATTGCCATTGGCAAAAGAAACACAGAAAAATCGTTCTCTTAATAATTCTTTGCTGTTTTACTGTTCTTCAAAAAAAAAATGCTAAATGCTTTATTGGCCTGAACAACATTAACATCATCCCCTCCTTGAAATGTGAGTGCGATTACTATAATGTTCACCCTTATTTCTATGGTTGGAGAAAAGAAAGCCACGCAAGTACAAAAACTGATTATTGTGCATTGGGAGCTTCACCCCAACTGGCACACAAGAGTGTGAAAAATCGGAGATGACTGTCATTTATATGTTGTTTTTGTAGGGTTGGATTTCAGCTATTTGTGCAAACCTCTAGTATCTCAGCGGGAAAGGACTCACTTGAATACACAGGTTTACTGTTCCAAATATATACCCAATTATGTTTTAATTTAGTAGTATTTGTTGTAAATATGTGTTTATAATCAAAAATGTGATTTGGCAGTGAAGGAAGCTGGTTTTTTTGTTGGTGCCTCCTCCCATACTTTCAGAAGCAGTACGACCTAAGCCTTCCGAGCCAAGGAGGGGCCAGGCTGCCTTCTGACTGAGACACCGGAGTAACTCCCCAAGTTTCTCCTTACCACTGTTTGCAGGATTCAGCTGCATTCAGGAGAACAAATGTTTTACTCTTTACCTCCAAAGACAACATTTGTTGAACTTTGGGAGTCTCGGTGAAACTGAGGCTAGAGTGTAACAACCATTAAGCAAGGGCAGGGATGCAGAGCTGGACAGCAGGTGTGACAATGCCGTAGGGCATAATGGGTTTAAATTACAGGCTGGCTCTCTGCTCTCCTCTTCCTGTGTGGGGAAACAGCACCCAGCCACCCATCTGTTCTGCCTTCACTTACTCACTGTTTCTGCCATCAGGGTGAGGAGGAGATTGGAGAGCAGGAGCAGCTCTGGAGTTCGGTTAACGAAGGAGTTTCCCACTAGGTGGTAGGGAAGAGAATCGAGTCACATGTACCGGTCAGAGCACATTTTAATTATTTTTATCAGGGGGGAATCCCACAAGGATTTTACAAGCAGAATGGCCTACTGTAGCTCTGGGCTATACTGTCGAAACTGTGTCTTGAATTTTTTTTTTCTGTTGCCTTTCCTTTCTGCCATTTCCATGCTATTTGTTCCTCCTAAACCCAAGCAGGGTTGACAACTATACCTGTCATGTCCTTCCTGAAAGGTGAAGTGTCTGCATGAAGCTACTCTGGTTCTCTTTTCAAGCAGAATCAAGACATGGTTAGCAAAATGTCATCTAATGACATTTAAGCAGTTTGGAGGTGAGGAGTCTTTATAGCCAGTACTTTAATCTGATTTTTCTCCACCACACTTGCCTCTGGGAGCTACCGTTCCAAACATAAAAAGAAGAAAAAAAAACCACCTTATTTTTGTTTGCTGCTAGTTCAGGCCTAAATAAGGCATCAGTCTACATCAAAGGTTGCAGACAGAACAAGTATTTTGGAAGGACTTTGTAATGTCAGAAATGTCACTGAAATTCAGAGTAAAGCTCTCTGTAGGTCCAGAGAAAGACTGTATGAAAGATATGCTGAGAAAATTACCTTGGGAATTCAAGCAGCGCTCCAGTTTGCAGTAAGAGCAGGAAGAGCTAGGTCTGCAAGGAAGAATAAATTTCTCCTGTGAATTCATCCTACCACTATCCTGTAATGATAGAGCAAGCTTGCAAAATCATTTAGTAGTCTAGTCACAAAGCCTGAGATGCTGAAAAAAATTATGCTTTAATTGCTCATCAGCTATAAATCATTTGTGCCAAATTAATGGGCTGGAAATTTTGCAAGACTGAGAAATTGGAAGCTATTTCAATACGGACGCAAAGCAGGAATATTGTTTCATAGATACCAGTATCAGTTTTACATCCTATTCTCACAGGGAATAAAAAAAAAATAAGAAAGGCTCTTTAGTACCATGACAAGGCTGAAGCACTGATTTATCTTTCCCTGCATTGATTCAGAAGGATGGAGAGGTTCTTTTTTCTTCTTGCATGTACTCTTACCATAATCAGTGAGAAGGAGAGCATAACCACACAGCCAGAGACACTGGGATTGCACCACAGCAGAGTGAGGTTTCCAAATTATTTGTCCTTTTTTTCTGCAGATTTTTCTGCGGTGCTGAGGGAGAATAAAGGCAGGGAACATCTCCATTGTGCGAGCCCTGCCCAGAGCCTGAGCATTTTTTTTACCAGGGGATGTGTGTATGTGGGAACACCAGAATTTCCACCAAATCTGATCGACTAGGCTGTGTACATCACAGCTTGAGATTTTGAGCACGACTTGCTCCTCTCTCCTTGCATCCTATCCACCAAAGCTTTCTGTACCTGCTGAGATGGGCACAGGTACTGCGTATGGGGTGTAAGTTAGAGGGCAAAGAGCTCTATGGTCAAATAGGGGAGAAAGTTTTTCAGGGTACCCAGCCTGAGCTGGATGAGAGGAAATGTTAGCATTACACCTCCTCCCAGTACACCTAGCTGCCATGACTGACCCCAGCTGGGATCCCACTAAGCTCGTCAGTCATAGTCCTTTGAGTATTTCCACCTCATAGCTGATAAATCCGACTCTCAAGCAGATTTTAGTAAGTAGGTAGAGCGCTGATTATGTAAGGAGCTCTAAGGTCATCCCTGTCCACAAGGCCAAACGGCTGTGAAAAGTGCCGAGGATTGGGATGCTGAGATGTGACAACAACCCACATCGCTTGTTTTCAGCCCATAAAGATATTGGCATACAGGGGGGAGAAGCCTTCAGAGTCCAGCACCATCTCACTCAAAGTACTGTTTAACTGAAGCACCCGAATCCCAGGTTTTCCCTCCACTGAGACCAAGCAAGTCTGTGGTGCATGTGCAGCATCTTCCTTCTGCAGTGCCCCAGAACTTCAGGCAGGTGGAACATGTTGCCGTTTCCCCTTTACTGACGAAGGAATCGAGATAGCAGAGATGAAGTGACCACCCAGGATTACAGACAATTGGTAACAGAACGGAGAATAAACAGCCATTCCTTACCTTTTTTTTAAAAAAAAATCCCATGTCATGACTACACACCAGCCTTTTTTTTTTTTTTTTCCATTTAAGAGAATGAGATGGACAAAATGGAAATAATTAGTTTATTTCTGTTAGTGGACTGAATAAGAGGGGGCTCCAAATGACATTTTAGAGGCATCTGGCATCTCTGCAGATGCAATGAGAATGCCCAATGCCCCATTAATTTTTTGAAGATTCTTGCAACAAAGCATAGAATTTCTCCCTGCCTTTTTTTTTTTTTTCATCAAATACCTATTTTTACCAGACCCAGCCATTGTTCTTCTATTTCTATTTAATGCAGTTGCCTCACCTCCAACTGTAGGTTAAAACCAGCTCTCCTCCCTCTGCACTGAGGAACAATGAAGGAGGCTGCACAGCTGGACCGGAACAATTGCCCTGAACTCCGCAAAGCGCCGCTCGCACAAACTGCTGTGAGTGAAGCAGCAGGAAGTAAGGGTTACTCCAGCGAGCAAACCTAAGACAAGACGCTAGTTCTGCATTTGGCAGAAACATAATGAAGGAGTGAAGATTTGGCAGCAGCACCAAAGAAACCAGGGAGGAGAGAGACAAGAGCAAGGCCTGCCGGTTCCCCTGCCTGGGACTTGCCCAGCTCTAACAGAGGGCGGGTGATAACCTGAAGCAGCTGATGTGCATTTGGTCAAAGTATCTTGAATGCTATTTTCCTTCCTTAAAACAAATATTTTGAGCAATTGTTCCTATTTATTTTGCTTGCTTTGTTTCAAAGGTAACCAATGCAGAAATACAGCTATCTCTAGAAACACACTGGGAATTTAAATGAAACCCTGGAATTTAGGGATTATTTTACCTGGACTCTGCATTACCACCTCACCCCTCAGCCCAGCCCCACGCC
>NW_010138419.1:0-823 GCF_000699245.1 Pterocles gutturalis
TGCAAAGGTAGGGGGTCCTGCCTCTCCTCTCCTTACACCTCGTCTGGTGCTGAGGGTTGGAGGAGGGCACAGAACCGCATCCTGGTGGCGTGTGGCGCATGCGGGAGGTGTGCGGGAGTGATGCTTGGCCAGGGGCTGGTGCCCGGGCAGTGGCTCCGAGCTCTGCGCTGCCCGCGGAGCCACGGGGTGATGCTGGGTGCTGGCCCCCTGCCCCCCTGGGGCTTCGGGAGCGGGTCTGACCCCCAGCCACGTGCGGACAGGATGGGGGCTGCGAGGTGTCGCCTTGTGCCGGCTCGTTGGGAAGGGCCAGGGGAGGTGACTCGTTTGGTGGCGCGTTGTCCCCAATGATGCTGCGAAGGGACAACTCTGGATAGCGATCATTTTATCCTCTCTTGAGTGGCTGATGCAGTAACCAACTTATAATTGGATGAGTCTGGATAAAGATTGTATTTATAAAGACTTTGTTAATACAGGCATATAGAAATTGCCGTATCCCTTATAAATTATTTTAAGATGTGCTCTAACCCACTCTGGAGACAGCCACATTGATTTACACACTTCAATTTACGAGCGCTGCATAGAGGCTGCTATAAACTCAGCCACAGACATTTATAAATGTCTCTGCAACATGTCATAACACATCTTATGGTAATTTATGCCATTAATCATTTATTAATTATTTTAAAAGGATGAATACTGTCATCACTTAGAGTGAGTTCTCTTTCTCCTTCCCCCTGGTGTTCTCCGTCCCCATCTCCACCTCCCCTAATGCCCTCCCAGCGTCTGACAAATGACCCTGCTGCTGTCTCGGGCTGAAGTGTGG
>NW_010138419.1:854-4937 GCF_000699245.1 Pterocles gutturalis
CAGCCGGGGGGAAAAAAAAAAAAAAAAAAAAAAAAAGCAAGTCCTGTCCTTCTGCCTTGAGAGTTTTCAGTAGAGCGGATTTTGGAGAAGTGCCTCATTTTAAGGGTGACGGGCTCGCAGGCAGGTGGGGGACGGTTACTGGGCTGCCACGGGGGGTTTGCTGGGGGAGCTGGGCTGGTTTGCTTGACCTCGCTGCACGTTCTGTCCCGAGCATCCTGCGAGTCAGCCTGGCAGTGCAGCCAGTGCTGTATTCGACAGATCTCGTCGCTATTATTTCAGCCTGAGTAGGAATGTTAACAGCGAGCCCAGGCTGGGCTGTGGGTCGGGATTAACAACCAGAGCATGTCTCAGCACCACTCGCTGCCGTATTGATTCCCCCACCGAGCGTCAACAAAAGGGGAGAAATGAAAGGAAATATGGATAAAAAATGGATCAAAGCTGGATGGAGCCCAAGTCCCAGTGGGGGCGATGACTCTTTTAATGTGCTCAAACCTGTCTCCCGATAGCCAGCTCTGCCCTTCCCCTTTCATGCACTTTGAAGTTGTGTGTTCAGAATCCTCGCCTTGCAGCCCCACCAAAGGGAGCGGCATCGCCGCTCTGTCGCTTGCATTCAGGAGCACAGCCAGGCATCATCACAACTGCTGCCATCCCCACGCCGGCCGCCCCGGCACGTGCCACGCTCCGGCTGCTGGTTCCTGGCACAGGTTAAATGCAGATTATTTTTTTTTCCCCTCCTGCTGATGCCTATCATCTCATCACAAATTCCGTTTGCCTGGGAGTAACCCAGGAGGGAATAGCACCACCTCTCTCTGGCTGAGAGTGGAAAATGTGTTTGCAGCTAGAAAAAGACCGAGAAGAAAAGGTTGAATTTCAAAAGGCAGCTCTGTCCCGGTGTCAGCGTTTCCCATCGCCTTTGAAACGTGTGCAGGCAGCTCTTTTTGTGAGAGAGCCAGAGGCCAGCGGGGCATCCCGGGGACCCATTCACCTACATGCTTCCAGTCCCCTTTGTGGGCTGCAGAATGTGACATATTTTCATTTTTTTCATTGCCTCTCTAACCGGGAAGGAGGTTTTGGGCACAGCTGGGGGTCGGCATTCAGCTCGCTCTCAACCCGTCTGCTTTGCTGACTGTTGTGAGAATAAAGCACCGCGGCTCCCCGCTTTCTGTGGGCTTCCCCCTGCGCGCCTTTCAGAGAGGCGTCTGGGTTTCCAGCGGCTGCGAGTCACCAACGTCCCCCCGGTGCAAAACCAGCACCCTGAGCCCTTTGGGCAGAGGAAAGCCATAAGGGCAGAGTGCAGGGGGGGGTCTGAGTCCGGAGCGCCCAGGCAGTCGGGGGCCATTTGGGGGTCCAGGATGGAGACCACCAGTGTGCAGCATGGGGTGGGTGGGCTGCAGTCTGCTGTGGCCTGGGCTGGGTCCTGCCCAGCCCCCCGGCTGCAGCATCGTACCTGTGGGAGGCAGGAGAAGGAGCATCCCGGTTCCAGACCCGGGACATCAGGGTGTGGGGGGGTTTGGGAGGTGGGCGAGGGTCGTGCTGGGGCTGGAGCAGAGCGAGGGGCTGAGCCGGGGTCCCCATGCTGGAGTGCAGTGCCTCCAGGGTCGGGGGCTGGCAGGAGCAGGGGGGATGAAGCCCCCTGAACACCCTTTAGCCCTGTGACATGGACAGTTTCCAGAAGGGCTGGAGGCTGTTGAGCCAAGTACAGTCGCAGGGGTGTCCATCCAAAGGGAAAAGAGAGAGCACCTGGCAGGACCCACGGGCATTCCTTAAGCAGCTGCCTGAGCCTCGGTGTCGATCAGGAGGGGGCTCGGGTGACTTACTGCTTTCCCACCAGAGCTGAGAAAAAAGCCCGAAACCTGCATTATCGCTGCTGTTCTGCAGCCCTGGAGATGTGGGGGACCTTTCCTTAGTTGATATGGAAATGACCCTTGGTTCTTAGTTCCACCCAAGCCCAGTGCCCAGATTTACCCTCGTTTTTCACTGCTGCCTGTTGCCAAAAGGAGGGAGCGGCGTATCCGTAATTAGCGCTGTTGGTGACAAATATATCTGTCCCTGGGGTGGCCACCATTGCAGAGGGAAAAACGTGCCAGTGGCAGCAAATTGCATAACGCACCATTGCAAAGCTGTGTGCCCATCAGTGCTCTCCCAGCAACCCCGCCTTGCGATGCTCTGCGGTACCTGCTCTCCTTTGCTCAGAGCCGTCCCTGTGCGGGGGCAGCCGCTGCAGCCCCTCCTTTCCCCGGGATTCCTGCAAGCGCAGAGGATCCCGATTTGCAAGCACAGCTCAGGCACCATTGCTGAGTGTGCGTGGTGCCTGGAGCTGTTCGCATGCCCCAGCACCGGCTGCAGCAGCGTGCTGGCGTCGGGGGCAAAGAGGAGAGAGCGGGACCCAGCACCCGGAGCCTCTGCCCCTGCTTGAGTGTCACTTTCCCTTTGCAGAGAGCAGCTGTCCCGGGGCTGGTGCCCAGCCATGGCCTCGGGTGCAGTTAAATCAGCAGCTTTGCCACGGCTCTGCGGGTGAGCGAAAGGCCACCGCGCTCCTGCTGGGAAGGAATCCTCTGCTTCCCTGCACCGTTCACAACGGTTCTTGGAAAGGATTGCATTAGGGCTGGCCTAGCGATCTCGCCAATTCTTCTCTCTCTCTGTTAAAGCCTTTTGCTTGTTGGCAGCTGGGTTTTCTCGCCGTAGAGGGAAGCGCAGCTGGTTTTGCGTGGTTTGGTTTCGGTAGGATGGTGGCTCTCGGTGCTTCTTGAGCTGCAGCCCTCAGGAGCAACAGCTTTGCCCTGGGGAAGCCTGATGGCTTTGTGGGAAAGACCTGAACTGAGGTGACAGGGTCCCCAGGGGCTGGGTCCTGGGGATGCTGGAGGATGTCCCCAGTGTTCCCCAGGCAAGAGGATTTCGGCAGAATGGTGCGTCCCCGGGTTTGGAGCAGGAATTGGGCAGAGTCGTGTGGTTTGCTGCCCGGGTCTGCAAAAATATTTCTGGAAAAGGTGCTTTGAGCAGTGGGGAGGAGATCCAGCCCTGGGGCCAGCGGGTGTCTGAGGTTCTGCGCCCCAGCACATCCCTGCCCAGTGCGGGAGCTGGTTTTCCTCCATGTCCTGACTGTGGGCTGGGGCTCAGAGCCCGGGCAGGAGGAGCAGAAAACTCCACGGATAGCTGGAGCCCGGCGGGCTGGTTGGGGGGCTGGTTGGGGGGCAGCTCAGGGGACCGGTTCCCATTGACAATCCCTCTCCTTCGTGGGGGTTTCTACGATCCCCAGCACGGCCCCGGTCTGGACGGGCTGGCTCCCCGCACGCCGAGTTATGGGACTATCTGTTCAGCGCCCTGACATCTTTATTACAAACAGTCGGCGAAATGCAGCCAGAGTGGCAGATTTCTTTAATCGTGCTGTTACACGGCTCTTCCCTTTGTTATAGATGGGCTTTAATGTGTCATACATCAGGCAGTGGGTCAACAGAGGATAGACAGGAGAATTTAGTGCAGGACAAAAAAATTAACCATTCACACCAGGAGGAGCCTCTTCTCTCTCCCTGTCCCCTCCCAGGGCAATAAAGAGGAACAAATGGGCTTTTTTATTTGTCCCATTAGCAGTGCAAATGTTTTAATGACAAAATAAATGGAAGAAATAGGACAGGCTGACACGGTGTGCCCAGAGCAGCCGGGGGGGCTCGGGAGGGCAGGTGAAGGGGTGCTGGCAGGCATTGCACGAGGAGGGGGCTTGTCCCGTCCCAGCAGCACCGCTGGATGCTCGCAGGGACCAGCACGGGGCTGGGATGGGGATGGGGGAATGGGGTCCAGCCCCTCCGGGCTTCCCTGGTGCTCCCCACGCTTCCCGAATGGAAATAGGAAACAGCAGCCCTGCTGCTGCCCGGGCAGTGTGCGTGGGCACGCGAGCGAGACGCAGCTGGTGCCGACCCTGTGTTTTCCTGCTGCTTCTCTTCAATATTAAATGGGCCGCGGTAATTACCTTTTAGGTGTGCGTGTTTTACAGCGGTCACATTACCCCCAGGAGGGCTGCATGCTGCTGCTGCTGTTTATATTTTATGAAGTGTGAAATGGTGCCTGGCCCCTCCTGGGGAGGGGGGA
>NW_010138419.1:5686-6292 GCF_000699245.1 Pterocles gutturalis
GGAGATCAGCCTCTGTCCAGCCCACCCAGATGAAAACAACTGAAAACAAAATAAATCAAAGCCTGGATTGTTGAGGCAATTCCTCTGTCTGCTCCAGCGCAGCCCTTGATGTTGGAGTCCTTCAGTCAGAATACAAAATAACGGGAAAAGATCAAAGGGGAAGGGAAAGGGGGGGGGGGCCTCTCGAGGGTGCTGTCAGGCTCTGCCTGTCCCGGGGCACACCGCGTTTTGCTGTTCCGTGCGTCAACCCGGCTGGGAGCAGGGAACCCGGCCCCTCGTGCCAGCCAGCTGCCTCCGCAGCACCTTTTCTTCCTGGGTTGGTGAAAGGATGTACCCTGCAGATCGCTCCCCCATTGCTTTTAACCGTTAAGCCAGAATCGCTGTTGCTGGATGTAATCCCGTGTGACAGCGCTGTTTGCTGCTGCCAGGGACAGAAAACGTGGCTGGGGCTGCCGAAGGTGATCCGGGATTTTGAGGGATTGCTCTGTAATCCCATCAGCTTCCACCAACACATCTGCTAGTTTGCTCCCCTGAAGCTCTCGGAAGGCACAATGCTGCTGGTGCCTTGCTGGGTGGGTGGCTGGTCCAGCGGGTCCCCGGCTCACT
>NW_010138419.1:6315-7304 GCF_000699245.1 Pterocles gutturalis
AGCTCTCCTCCGTCTGGCCTCGCTGGGGGGGTGGGATGCTCTGAGCACCTGGGGAGGGCTATACAAGGGAAAATAAGTTTAAAAGCACTGGTTTGAGATCCTTAAAGTTTTGAATTATCTTCTGACCAAAAAAAAAAAAAAAATCTCCTCTTATGCTAAACCCTTGCCCCAGGGATGCCTCTGCTAACCTTTCTGCAGTCAGCCAGCTTTAATAGGGTAAGTGGCGTGCAAAGCTGAGCAAATCCTCACAGCTGCTGTTAGCAGCAGGATGTGCGCAGGGAGGGCAGCCCTGCCTGCTGCACGCTGCCGGAGCCGGGCTGCCCACCGAGAGCTGGTCTGTCACCTCCAGAGAGACATGGGAGCTGTCCCTGCAGCAGGAGAGGGGACTGCAGGAGGCGGAGGATGGACTCCAGGGAGGGGAAAGTTTTCCAGCTCAGTGATGTTAGGCACATGGGTAGCAAGGAAACGCTAAAACTCCTCCTTGCAGCCGTGCCTTCAAGGTGGAGCCCATCCCTTGGTGTGGGTTTGTGGATAGCTCGTTTGCACCCTCGGCTCAGCCACGTGCCCGAGCGCTGCTCCCCACCTGCCCATCCCGCCCTGCAAACAGCAGTCCTTCGGGGTTTCTCTGGTTTGGATTTGGGGGGGGGGTTGCACGTGGAAAGGGGTAGGGATGTTTGCCTGCCCCTGGCTCTGCCTGAGCCCTTCGTGCCCCCCTGTCCCCCTCCCCAGTTGGCAGGAAGCAGTTCATGAAGTTCGAGAGCGCGAGCAAGGCGGCGGAGGTGCTGGGCTGCGACGTGGAGGAGCTCACCGCCGCCGTCTTCAAGCACCACCTGAAGCAGATCCTGGCGCAGGTGACGGCGCGGGTCCCCCGCCTGTCCCCGGCGGAGGAGAGCCCGGCAGGTACCGGGATGCCACATCCCTTTTTCCTTTGTTTATGGGAGAGAGGGAAGCGTGTGGTCTGCGCTGCTCCGGGCTCTGTGCGGGGCGAG
>NW_010138419.1:7351-7610 GCF_000699245.1 Pterocles gutturalis
AGGGAGGTCCATTTACGGATGTTCCTGTTAATTACATCATTAACTGTGCTCTGTTGAGCTGCCCTCAGCTCTGCAGCTCACCCTGCCTGCCGCTCCTTAGGGACATGCAAAGATCAGATGAGTTCAGATAATGCCCCTGGCAGAGGAGTGGTGTGGATTAAATGCTGTGAGAGCTTTTTCCATGAAAGGGGGGAAATTCCCCCAAGCCAGGAGGGCGGCAGGGCGGGCATCCTTCCCCCATGCCCACAGATGAAGCCGT
>NW_010138419.1:7643-10707 GCF_000699245.1 Pterocles gutturalis
GCCTGCTGCTGAGCGAGCATCACCTCGAGTTAATCCAAGGGGTGGAGGCAGGTCCGTGCACGTGGCGGGGGGTGTGAGATATCGCCCGGCTTTGGGGTCAGCCTCTGCACGCCTGACTCATCCTTGGTGGCAGAATTACAGCTGGGCCCCTGCAAGTTGTTCTGATAAATGCAAGAAGTTGCAGAACTGCCCTTTAACATGGCGATAGGTTTATTTCTTAAATCTATGTTAGGCAAGAGGCACGGGAGGAGCTGAAGATGGGTGGATATGCTCTGTGTGTGACCGGAGCGATGCAGGGAGCCGTGCGGGTTATCCTGCCCAGCCAGGGAATCCTGTTATCGGCTCTGCTCTGTGCGGGCTGAGCATCACTGACCCCTCTCCACTCTGCCTGCCCCAGGGCCGAAGATGACGGGCGTGGAGTGCGTGGAGGGGATGGCTTCGGGTCTCTACGAGGAGCTCTTTGCTGCTATTGTCTCGCTGATCAACAGGTAGGGAGCTGCTGGGGGCAACTGGGGGCAACAGCTCCTTCTCCTGGTGGGGGGCTCTCTGGGGAGAGGCTTGGGGCAGGAACCCGCTGCCTGCTGGAAAAAGAAAGTGACCTGAAAATATCTGTCTGGGAGAGCCTGCTGGCACTCGGGACCTTCCACGGGCAGAGCTGGAGCAGCGAGAGCTGAGCATCGCGGTGCCGGGGGGAGCTGCCCCGCTGCCCATTAATTACAGATGTGACTGTGCAGCCTGCAGTCAAGGTCACCAGTATGGGCACAGTGACAAACCAGTCAGGGAATCCCACAGCCAGCCCTGCAGGTGCCTGGTAGGAGCCGCTTCATGGTCAAAGCTTGATCGCAGGGGAGGATTGAGGGGTCAGGAGTGAGGGTCCAGCAGCAGGGGAGCGGCCGAGGGTCCTGGGAGGCTGCGGCTGCTGCGGGGCTGGATCAGGCCCCCAAACCATTCCATTTTCTCAGCTGCGATGCACAGCTCAGTTTGTTGAAGTCAGCATCCACATGAGAGCTGGTGCCCAAAATACTCTGTGTTGTTGCTGCAGTTTTATTTTAACCTGCAGTTATTTAACCTGCAGAATATTTTTATTGTAATTCCTAGCAACCGTGCTCCAAAGGGAAATTGCTGATGGTACCCGAAGGGCTGACGGGAGAACAAAATGCTGATGATGCTCCTGAATAACAGCGTCAGCTCGGGCTGTGTCCCAGGTCCCCTCTTCCCTCTAAAGGCAGCTGTGTTTTGCCCGGCTTTATTTCCCCCGCCAGCCCACCAAAGCCTGTTAAACCATTGCAGCAGTGAGCCGGGTGCAGAGGAAATTTCAGTGAAAATGCTGTTTTCCTCAGTGAGTCGATGGCAAACGTGAATCTTTTCAGCTCTGGCTGCAGGAGGGTGCTGGTATGAAGTTCTGCAAGAGATGTGTAAATATATTTTTGTTTCTTCAATCGACCCTCTGCTGTCATGGAGGTGCTGGCATCCTCGGTGCCTCGCTGTCGAGGAGAAACGCGTCTCCTTTCCTCCTCAACTGGTCCGTCAGACGGAGCACACTTGGATGAAGATGTGATACTTTAAATAACTGGAGTGCCAGGATGGGGCCAGGCAGGGGAGGGGTGGCACCTCATCCCACCCCCTGTTAAGGGTTCATTAGGCCAGGAGCAGCCGGGGCCACATCCCTCCATCCAGGCTGGCGGGGATGCAGGGCTGGGGGAGATCCAAGACAAGGTGGATGAAGAGTGAGGGAGAAGCCAACCAGCCACGCCGGGAGGTGACACTGGGAGAGGGGATAGGCAGCGCAGGGCTGATCACAGCTTGTGGGACAGTGCCCACCCAGGGAGGAGTCCCCTCCGAAGGCAGAGCTGCAGCACGTCCGTGGTCAAGCCCCGTGGTCCGTGGGACTCTCTCCCCAGGTCGTTCTCCTCCCAGCACCTCTCCATGGGCTCCATCGCGGCCTCCCCCACCCCGCGGCCCCAGCGGGGCGAGCGGCCGGCGACATTTGAGGAGCTCTGCCACAACTACGTGCAGGAGCGGCTGCAGGCCCTCTTCTACGAGAAAACCTTCGTTGCGGAGATGGAGCGGTACAGAGAGGTGAGGAGCGCGGGCTGGGGCAGCGTCCTGGGAGCGCCGGGGGACGGGGCTGCCCTGGGCTCAGCGTGTCCCCATGTCCTGCCGTGGTGTGACCGAATAACGCATCAGCAGCTTTAATGGGGGGGGGGGGGGTCCAGAGAGAAGCGAGGGGCCTGTACCGAGTGGGAGCCTGGAGCTGGGTCTCCCATCCCCCCGCCGCCCCAGTCCCAGATGCTCTCGGGTGCTCCTGACGCGCCAGAGGTGCTGGGCTGCCTGAGCATCTCTCTGGGCAGCCTTGCTCCAGCCCAGGAGGCTTTGTGCCCTTCTGTCGGTGCAGTTTAATTTTTCCTGAGGTGATGAATAATAGAGAACAGGAAGGGAAATGATAAATTACAGCAGAAGTAAGCTGCTGAAAAATCTACAAGCAGAGATGAACTTATTAGGCTTGGAGGAGTTGCTTTAATACCTCTAGCCCTGGGAAAATAGCCAGATTCCCATGGCTTAATATTCACACATCGCTTGCACCAAGTGAGTGTACGTGTGCTCTTCGGTGGGGACGGATACGGAGTTACCGGCCAAGCTGGGCCTCCCCGTGGCCCTGCTGCTGGCGGAGGATGCTGTGCTGCTGCAAGAGGCTTCCAGCGGCGTGCTCGGGCTGCAACGCCGGATCCCTGAGCAAAACCCCACCACCCACGACGGCGAGACATCGGAGACGGCTTTGGCTGAACATCCCCAGTGCACACAGGAGCAAGAGCAGCCCATGCTCACCCTGCCCCTCCTGGGGGGCACGCCGGGGGTCTCCGGGGTGTGTGAGCCCTGGGTTGAGAAAGGGAAACAATGCCTGCAGGCTGCAAATGAACTAATTGATCCTTTTCTTGGCACTTTCTCATTAAATCTTCAGTTATTATCATATCTGTGATTCATGCAGCTTGTCTGACATCCACATGGTGCTGCAGATGCCTGGTGGGTGCGGTGGTCCCGGCAGCCCTGCCCTCGTGGGACCCCC
>NW_010138419.1:10729-12300 GCF_000699245.1 Pterocles gutturalis
CCCACCACCCTCCTCCTCCTCCATGCCACCCTGTCTCCTCTTGGTTTCCAGCTGTCAGACCGTGACTGAAGGAAGCTTTTAAATGATGTTTTCCAGGAAAATGTTGAGGTGTCTTTTGATCTTCCAGAGCGCTCGCCACTGGCCATGCTGTCCATCGTCGACCTGAGTCCCTCGCAGGTACCCGTTCCTGCGGCCGTGGGGGCAGTGGGCTTGAAGCACCCCCCTGTTCAGAGGGAGGGTTTCCAAGTGGGACCCCACAATGTGTTTGACACAGAGCAGCCCGGGGTGCTGCAGGGGAGGGCACAGCATCAACCACGATGTTTTTGGTTTTTTTAAAATACCCCCTCCCTGGTCCCAAAAAAAACAGCCCGGCTGCAGAACTGGGGTGACTGGGTCTCTGGGACACTGTGTGACTGGGGAGGTCCCAAGGGTGATGATGATGATGATGGTAATGATGGATCCAGAGCTGGATCGGGCCAGGAGGGTCTCCTGACCCTGGTCCGGGGCAGGGGACACAGCTGAGCAGAGGTGGTGGGGAGCAGGATGGGGACCTGGGGCTGTGCCCGCAGCTCCCCTGCCCGTCCCCACGACCGAGGACCACCTCCCTTCTGCATCCCCAGGTGCTCCCCAGCAGCCCGGGGGCTGACCGCAGGGGGCTGCTGTGGATCCTGGACGAGGAGGTGCTGATCCCGGGCTCCAGGGATGGCACTGCCTTCGACCGCCTCTGCTCCTACTTCGCCACCAAGGGACCCGACCAGGAGGGTGAGTCGGCACCAAGGGACCAGAACAGGAGGGTGAGACGGGGTCAGCTCGGCTGCCTGCCCTTTGGCATCGCCATTTAGCTTTGGAAATTTAAATTAAATGCAAATTAAATGGCTCACGGGGCTTTTCTTATCGGGCAATTCCGGGGTGCTGTTGCTGTCGCAGGGGACGGCTGCATGCGGCGGTGCGAGCAGGCGCTGCACTTCGAGATCTCCCACCAGCTGGGCACGGACCCCGTGCGCTACGACCTGACGGGCTGGGTCAGCAAAGCCAAGCTCAACCTCTCGGCGCAGAACGCCATCCAGGTGCTGCAGCGCTCCAAGGTGTAAGTACGGGGGGTGCCGTGGGGCTGGGCTGCGCCGGCGGGCATCTCCACGCCCGTCGGAGGGGTTTGGGATGATTCCCACCATCAGCCCGGTTGCTCCAGCTGGGAAAAACAGCAAGAAAGCCAGAAAACCCCTCGGCTTCAACCAAGCTTTGTGGGAATCCTGTGAGCTTAGATAAGGCGGGGGTCTGGCAGGTTGGGGTCGCAGGATATCACCGGCTGCAGGCAGCTCCTGATGCAGCAGCCCCTCGGGTTTTCCCACCGCTTCGAGGAACCTTGTAAACTAAATTGGAACTGAAACGTGGTGGAGCTGCTGCAGGTGTGTCCATGCACGGGAGGATTTTAACCTTCTGCTGAAACACTCCAGCTCATTTTCTTTTGGGCTTCAATTCAGGAAAGTTTTAATAGCAGTGAACAGCTCGGTGCAGCACCGGTACCACAGATGCTGGGCATCGCATCCCTGTTGGCGGGGCGGGGAAGCAGA
>NW_010138420.1:0-514 GCF_000699245.1 Pterocles gutturalis
GACAGTGAGGCAATGGACCTGCGGAGGGTCACCCCTTCGAAAATCCCGGGCTCTGGCGAAGCTTCGGCTGCAGGAAGGAGGACGCGGTGCTGGGTTTTGCCCCCCTCTCCCCGCCCAGCAGCCCCTGCTGCCTGTGGATGGGTACCAGTGCTGCTCGGGGGAAGTAAAGGCAAGAAAGCTCAGGTCTGCGAGAGGCACCCAGCGTGTGACATCTTCCTCGTCCCGTCGAAGTGAGGCTTAGTTGCGAACTGAGCCCGAGGATCTGCTTTGTCTCCGGTCCCACAGTTCCCAGACTAATTAATATGGACTCAGAATAAGTGTATCAACATGCTGAAGAGCTCTTCTTTTAAGGATAGTACGCTGAAAAGGAAAATCAGGGCAGAAGAAATTCAGAAAGCTTATTTTAAAACAAAAGAAAACAAAACAAAGCTAAACAAAACTTTGGAAATCTTCTGTGTTTCACCCCATTTGTTTGGGTTTACCGAGATGAGAAAGGGGTGGTTTTCGTTTTCTC
>NW_010138421.1:0-27598 GCF_000699245.1 Pterocles gutturalis
AAAAAAAAAATTAAAAAAAAAATATATATATATAAATCAGCCTGTAAGGCTGGTGGATAGTTCATTTTGAGATAAGAAAGTGTATTTGTATAGACACAAATTTTGTGTATGTATGTGTATATTTGTGTATATACTGCAAATATGCTTCCTACAGTCTACTGCTTCTCACTTTGCCTGCATTTAAAGCAGCCACTCGGAGCATCATCTGTAAGACAACATTAGCAAAACACAATTTAAACGCGCAAGCAAAGTGCCCAGCCAGGCCATTAGGAATCTGTGCTGCTGATTTCTGGAGGCACATACTGAGACAGCACATTCATTTTCTGTGCTGGGAACAGACATCAGATGCAGATCTCTCAAGCCAAACTGCCTACTGGAGAAAGCATGATGTTGTCTACTAGCCAAATATCTTCTATTATTGCAAGTGTGACCTTTTTTGAGGTCATTAATGATTCATATGCATTATTCTTTATCTAATAACTACCACCTTTTTTAAAAAAGGTATTGTCATTTCAGGGATTAAAAAAAAAAAAAAAAAAAAGGGTATTCTGTTACCCAAGAGACCTATCTGCCTCTCCAGTTTTGTCTGGGAGCGCTCATGTCCCAGGAGGTTATGTTTTCCCACCACCTGACTTTGCTGAGAGGCATGAAGCCACCCTGCTTACCAAAGGACTTGCTCCCTGTCATCCCCACTTGTTGGGGCAGGGTAAAAGCCCTCCAGGAACTGGGAAGACAACCACAACCCCACAGCCAAGTGGATGTCCTGCCTGCACTCCAGCCCTGCTGCACTCACCACGCGTTTACCACCCTTGGACCTGTCTGGGACGCAGTGTAATCCACATACCAGACATGCTCAGAGACCTGGAAAGTCCTGTCTTGCCCAAAAAGCCTAGCGTTTCCACCATTTCTCCTTTCAACAAATTCACACTCAAATTCTTGTTTCTTGCAATCATTCACGCTTGCAGTTCTGTCCTGTATACTTTTTTACTGCCTTCATGCTTCTAACTTCCCACCTAGCAAGTTCATATTTGGATGCTTTCCCTCCTCTCCATTTTTGAGAAGCTCTTCATGAGGGCTTTTCTTACTGCTGGTTGCCTTTTCCAGGTACTGTGTCACCCGCTCGCTTAGTTGAGGTTCCCATAGACTATTTGGGACTGGATGTTATTTTTCACTCTGTTCTGGGGGACAAAACTCCTACAGTGTCCCTAATTCACATTTGAGGCTTTGTCATAGAGCCCCTAACCCATCAAAAACGTGTCTGTCTGAAATTTAGCGTTTCAGTACTTCTGCAGACAGATCATGTAGAGCAAACTGAATTCAAGTCATTCATGGTCCCCTGACCCTAATCCCCTGCAGAGATAGTACATACTTTCTCAGTAAAATACATTTATTTATTCTACATTAAGTTATCTTAATACAGATTTTTTTTCAACCAAACAGTAAAAGAAAGCACCAGGACATTTTATGTGCAACTATACAGTCCATATATATTTTAACACAAAGAAAAACATGGTCTATAATATTGGCAGTTTGTTATATATCAGGATAACTTCATTCACTCTGGTACAGCCATCTGAACTGATACCAGCTAATGATCTCTATTTTACTTTGTTAAGTTAGAAGTAAAGTTGCACATAAAAAAAATAAAAGTTTAAAGTTAAGGCTGACAAGACCACTAGTGCCATGCTTTGCGCCTCTGGGGTTGCAGCGAGGTCAGGCTGCGTGCCAGAAGGAAGCCTGGCAAGCCGCAGAGCTGTGCTGGAGTGGAAAGGCATTACGTGATCAAAGCAATCATTGCCAGGTAACGCAGGTCTTCCTGTAAAGCCTAAAACAAGAGGGCAATATTTAGGGCTGCTGTGGTGCATTCTGAATCTCATTTACACCCAGATCAGTGAAAAGCATTTCTCAAAGGTGACTGTCAGGTAACAGCAGTAATTCTAAATGAGAAGGTGTTTATTTCTTCTGAAGTTAGAGATGCCATTGTGCTTTTGTTTTCTGCTGGAAGCTTTTCAAGCACAGCTAGGGGTTCTGTTACAGCATTTCAGCACTGCTCTCCACCTTTTCTCCCCCCTATATCTTGTAGGAATGAACACAATGTTGCTGCTGGCCTTTCACAAATGGATGCAGAACTTGGAAACTGAGACAAAACACAACTGGAAACACGAGAAAAACGACATAATTTCTATGTTTGCCAGCTCTCAACTGACTAAAGGGATGAGCTACAGCTTCTCTCTCCAAATTGATGAATCTGCTAAACCAAAAATGTCAGTCAACTGTTCAAACAGACAAACAAAAACAAAACCACCACCTTCTTCATCTTGCTGATATCCTCCATTAAATACTGAAATGTAATTTCAGAGAATTACTTCATTTTGATACTCAAGACAAAAATTCCCAGTTTAACCCTCTTGCCCATTTGTATCTAAATGATCTCATCTTCCTCCTTCCATGGGAGCAGCGAGCACATCAGAACCCACCTACTGCCAGAAGACCAGGATTTCAAGCCAAGGCTGTTCCTGACTCCCATGGTTACTAGAAAGCCCTCAAAAGACAACATAAGATAAACCTGGTTTAGAGAGAGTTCAGATGGTTTCCAGGGCATGAGAACAGAAGAGAATTGTAAAGCAATGCAAAAAAAAACCTGCCCTGATATTTCTTTAAACAGTTACTTCTGGAACAGTTGTTCCAACACCAGCAGATACCTTCTGTGACTTTCCTTACTGCTGTCCCAAGCAGCCTCCACTCTTTCTATCTTGAAAGCAAAATACCAAAACAAAATCAAAACAATTCTGTTCATATCTTATTACTCATTCCTCCTGTCATCAGAGTTTCCTATTTTTATTTAACCCAAGCGCATCATATCCCCAGTCTGCAATGCAACAGTCACAACATTAGCTGTTGCTGCTCCTTGGGGACTTGGTGGTAGCAGATGCAGTAACAAATGTGTGCAGCCTGTATTTTGAAACTTCAAGGTAGAGATTCTTCTAAAAAAGTTTACCCTCTCATTTCTGTATATAAAATATACATAAAGATATAAATTTATTGTAAAAAAGTATATATGTTTCATGTATAAATATATATAGTTTTATACACATTTTTATATTTGTGTCTAACTGCTTCCTGACCATTGGACAACCATCTAAAATACAACTTACAATTACAGCAGAGAAACTACACCAAAGCAAACTGTTGCTTTAACAAAATGTTATTTTACCTGTGGCAATGGAAGGCTGCAAGACACTAACACAGGCTTCCTCCATGTTTCATTTTGATCTCAGACTCAGTATACAAACTTCAGCAGCCCAGACAAGCCCGAGTATCTTCAAGTATTTTTCAGAGACGGTAAAACCAGGAAGAGTTAGGGAACAGATAAGTATCAAAGCTACTGTACAGGAGAGCTTTGATGCACTGAGGGAAGCACAAAATGTTTATCTCAGAGCAGCTGACAAGAGAGAACATAAAGAAAGGTCCAATAAGAGGAGAAGGAAAAAAAACCAAATTAATCAAAAGAGTGGAAAATACTGGATGATAAAAGGAAATTTTAATTAATATTATCACTAAAGAGCTTGTCACAAAAGGTGTCAGTGAAATCTGCTGGTGACACAAAACTTAAATGCTCTGCTGCAAGGAAAAAGATGAAATCACCAAAAGGAAAACTGGATGCTGAGAAGGAGCATAACAGAAAGGTAACGAAGTAACACAGGGTACAAGGTGATTCATTCAGAGGATCTGCTGTCAGTATTGGACTGTGATGCAAATGTTGGGATGTGATGGAAGAAAGAGACCCAGCTACATCAGCAGGGTACTGACCTGCTCTGAGCTTCCAATCTGATGCACGCATGGGGGAAGGCAAATACCTTCCCTGGTTACAGCCTTTTCTGCAGAGCTGGGAAAACACTGATGCCATCGTGCAAGGTAACGCCCAGACCTCATCTGAAACAGCCCAGTAGCATCTGGTCTCTCACACACAAGGGATTAATTGAAAACACAGGAAATTGGAAGATAATCAAGGTACCAGATTTCTGTCTTGTACAAGGATATTAAGCGTTTGACTTAAACAGCAAAATGAAGTCCGACAGAAGCAACAAAAACTTTAAAGTATAATGTTGGCACAAGAAGTGAGTGCATGTAAAGCACTCATTGCTATATTTAGGCTGGAAATCAGAACATATCTGACATCAGAGAAAGGTGGCCCAAGAACAGCCTTCCAAACAGGTATGAAATCATCTAACAAAATCATCTTAAAAGTTAAGAATTGTGCAATACGACAGGGTTAAGTATCAGAATGGGAGATACTTTTCTCTGATGTCTTTTTTCTTCTTCAGTTAAAAAAAAGACCATCGACAATTTGTCTGTGGAAATCACTCAGAAGTTAACGAGAATCTAAAGTTACCTCTGGACAAAAATCCAGCAAGGTTATAAACTGCATGGTTAGTGAACAACAAGAATATCCAGAGTACAAAGTTTAAAAAAAAAAAAAAAAAAGATTTGGGGTATCAAGTTTCAAAGGATAAAATGGCTTTCATCCAATAGGATTTGGAAGAAACTTTGTGAACAGATTTTTTCACTCTGCCTCCTGCACAATTTCTTGGCCTTCTTACTTCTGCAGGATGCAACTCATTTACATTTTTGACAAGAAAACAATTCAGCCCTCCAGGGTTTTTTGGTTTTTTTGGGGGGTTTTTTTTAACCCACAGGTATATGAAGGAAAAATAAATTGAAAGTGATGAGGAACTCACATGGACAACAATGCTGTAGTATCCTGTAACAGACTACTCATGCAGTTTTACAAGAAAACTGCAGCTGCCTATGGAGGTTGCAATGAGGCAAGGCCTTGTGATGTCTCAAAGCATTCCAGTTGTAGACTCCTAGTCCTATCCCTTGCTGATAAGAAGCAATGAAGAATGCCCTGAAGGCTTTACTCCCTTCACTAACAAAGGACCTAGTCTTGCTCTTACAACAAAGTAGCAAACCCTTGGTGAGTAAGGCAGCTGCCTCTAGCTTGAAGGTGCCAAGAAGGCCAAAGTTAATCTACTACAGGGTCTGCACAACCTCCAACTCAACTGGTTGAAAGGGTTAATGTTACCCTTCCCCCTCTTGCACATGAGCAGAAGGTTCTCCCCATGCTAATTCAGGAGACACCCCTCTCCGCTTCCTATGCTAATTGAAGAAAGTTAGGCAGAGACCTGAGAACTTTTGTCTACAAAAGGTGAATAAACAAAGAGAAGGGGCTTGCGCCCATCACCTGAGGACTCCTGAGATGCTGACAGACTGCTCGAGCAACCCCCCTCCCCCCTCAAGATGTCAACACTTATCTCCAAGGATCCAAAGAGTGGTGAAAACTTTTCTCTCTCTTTTCTCCTTTTCCTTTCTTTTTCTCTTCAAGTATCTCTTGATCTTCCTCTCTCTGGCACATATGGCAACACCTTATAAGTTTAATGCCAGCTCCTTTTGGGGCTTGTTTAGCAGGTTTTCTGTAGGCTGTTCATTTTAGTACTGAAAAGTGATTGCAAGTGTTGTGAACGGTTGCAGGTTAAGTGATTGCAAGTTTTATGAGCGGTTGCGGGTTTCTTAGTATTGTTGTAAGTCATGCTGTTGTTACCACATTGCTGTAAGATTTGGTGTTGTTGGCTGTTGGTAGTGTTGTCGGCTGTTGGTAGTGTTGTCATGAATTGTCTTTACCAAGTAATTTGTTTTCTTTTATAATTCTGTTACATTCCGCATTTTATACCCTACATTTCCCTTTCCCCCCAAACAATTATATGCATTAAAGTTATAAGCCAGTACGCAATTCTTTGGTGTCGTCTCACCTTAATTTGCCCCAAGGAAATATACAGAACTTCCGCAAACCCCACTCGTCCCATCCAGGGTGGTTTTATGAGCTGGGTCACGACATATCCAAAGAGTAAAAATCTTGCCTATCCAAAGTTATGCAAGAGACCAGCCTGGCTGAGTCATGACCTGTGGCTCAAACTAAAGGGCAAAAAGAAAACACATAAGCAGTGGAAACAGGGTCAGGTACTGGGAAAAGTACAGGGACACTGCCCGGTTATGTAGGGATGGGGTCAGGAAGGCCAAGGCACAGCTGGAGCTGAACTTGGCCAGAGATGCTAAGAATAACAAGAAAGGCTTCTACAGGTATGTAAATCAGAAAAGAAAGGTCAAAGAGAGCATACCTGCTCTGATGAGCAAGGCTGCCAAGCTGGCAACAGCAGATGAGGAAAAAGCTGAAGTACTTAACAACTTTCTTGCCTCAGTCTTCACTAGCAACCTCTCTACCTACACCTCTTGAGGGGATGGGCCAGAAGACAGGGACTGGGAGAGCAAAGCCCCTCCCACTATAAGAGAAGATCATGTTCATGACCACCTGAGGAACCTGGATGTGCATACATCCATGGGACCAGATTAAATGCATCCAAGAATCCTGAGGGAATTGGTTGATGTAGTCATCAAGCCCCTGTCCACGATATTTAAAAGTCATGGCAGTCAGGCAAAGTCCCTGGTGATTGGAAAAAGGCTAACATCGCACCCATTTTTAAAAAGGGTAGAAAGGAGGACCCTGGGAACTACCAGCCTGTCAGCCTCACCTCTGTGCCTGGGAAAATAATGGTCCTCCTGGAAGCCATGCTGAGGCACCTGGAGGACAGGGAGGTAATGCGAGACAGCCAGCATGGTTTCACCAAGGGCAAGTCCTGCCTCACCAACTTAGTGGCTTTCTATGAGGGAGTGACCACATCAGTGGACAAGGGAAGACCCATGGACATCATCTATCTGGACTTCTCCAAGGCCTTTGACACGACACAACTTCCTTCTCTCTAAACTGGAGAGACATGGATTTCATGGGTGGACTGTTCAGTGGATAAGATATTGGTTGGATGGTCACTTCTAGAGGGTAGTGGTCAATGGCTCAATGTCCAGATGGAGATCAGTAACAAGTGGTGTCCCTTGGGGGTCTGTTCTGGGGCCAGTGCTGTTTAATATCTTCATCAGTGACATAGATAATGGGATTGAGTGTACCCTCGGTAAGTTTGCAGATGACACCAAGCTGAGTAGTGAGGGTGACAGCCCTGAGGGACAGGATGCCATCCTGAGGGACCATGACAGGCTGAAGATGTGGGCTTGTGAAAACCTCATGAGGTTCAACAAGGCCAAATGCAAAGTACTACACATGGGTCGGGGCAACCCCCAGTATCGATACAGGCTGGGGGATAAAGAGATTGGGAGCAGCCCTGCAGAGACACCTGGGTGTCCTGGTGGGTGAGAAGTCGGACACGAGCTGGAAATATGCGCTTGCAGACCAGAAAGCCAACTGTATCCTGGGCTGCATCAAAAGAAGCATGACCAGCAGGTTGAGGGAGGTGATTCTGCCCCTCTAATCTGCTCTCGTGAGACCACACCTGGAGTACTGTGTCCAGCTCCGGAGCATTCAGCAGAGGAAGGACATGGACCTGTTGGAGGGGGTCCAGAGGAAGGCCACAAAAGTGATCAGAGGGCTGGAGCACCTCCCCTATGAGGACAGGCTGAGAGAGTTGGGGTTGTTCAGCCTAGAGAAGAGAAGGCTTCGGGGAGACCTTCTAGCGGCCTTCCAGTACCTAAAGGTGGCTTATAAAAAAGATGGGGATAAACTTTTTAACAGGGCCTGTAGCAATAGGACAAGGAATAATGGATTCAAATTGGAAGAGGGCAGATTTAGACTAGATATTAGGAAGAAATTCTTTACTGTGAGGGTGGTGAGACACTGGAACAGACGCCCCATCCCTGGAAACAGGTTGGACGGGGCTCTGGGCAACTTGAGCTAGTGGAAAATGTCCCTGCTTACTGCAGGGGTGTTGGACTAGATGACCTCCATGGTCTCTTCCAACTCAAACTATTCTGTGAGTACACAAAGTAAACCTACCTCTCCTTTGTTTCCGGTTTTGGCAGGTTTTATGGCAGAGCCATTCAATACAAAGACCTCTTACACAGCACCTCTATTGACTACTGAGTTGTTCATCAGCCATACAGAACCCCTCAGCATTTTATTATATAAAGAAATGTTGTAAAGAGTAATTTCTGCAGCATTACAGGAAAAAAAATATTACTTTATGAACAGTTAATGAAATAAGCAAGTAAAAGCCAGGATTTTTTTGTCTTTCTATAAGGAAGCTACACAAACTACTTCTTTAGCTCTATAACAAAACCTCATTATTAATGTATCTGTGTCATACTGAAATACTTCTGAAAAAGGTAACAAATTAGTAATTACACAGAAAATTACTTGACTTTGAGAAGTTCCCCCATGGTCTCCTCCACAACCTATTACTGTTATTAGCCAAATCAAGCACCAGAGAATTAGCCCGATTCTGTGAATAACATCTTCCACAAACAAGCAGCTATTCTCCCCAGTCTTAAGCAACAATAACATAGCAGAAACTTTCTGATACCCTCAGCTGACCCACAGAAGAGGGCTTGCAGCACACTACTGGGGAGCTACTATGGAGGTACTGCAATCATATTTGCCAAGCAGCAAGTACTATAGTTGATCTCATATGCTTTCAGCTCTTCTACTGAGAGTGCCAAACCAGGCAGAACTGGTGTCAATTAGAATGGGACTCATTAAGCTCATCACCTACAGGCTCCCTACAATGTATCACAGCATGCTTGTCTTTTGGGCCACACTTGGACCTGAAGTTCAGGTTCAACCAACCTCATTGCTTTGTAGCCAACAGTTTCAAATTACCCTTAATAAGTAACCGTTTAACTAAAGAAGGGTCACAATACAAGTACATGCTGAGGTCAGAGGAACCATGGATTTTCCACAAGCCTATAAAACAAGTTGTTGATTCTGGTTCAATCCCTAACTGAGAGGCACACACACTACAGAAATTACTGTCTCAACAGAAATACTGGAACAGCTGTGAAAATTGAACTCTCTTGTTATCAGCAGCAGAGATCCCACTGGAGCATGGAACAAGATGCTGATGTGGCCTGAAGGACAACCTGAGCTACTGCTGAGTCCACACAGAGTTTGCTCTTGGCATGGACTTCTGCCTTAAAAATGTATTCTGTAAACATGTTAAACACGTAACTGTTAATCCAGTTAAATCTGTAAAAGAATTAGCCTACACTACAGCATCTGTGATCTCAGAGACGATGTGGTGAGCACCAGCTCCATTGTGAGCATGATACCCATGCCTTTTCTTCAGCACTTGCTAGGAGACTCTAAAAAGCAGAAATAGCTGCTCAGGTAGTTGAACCCACACCAACTCCACTACCTCCAAAATACAGAGTTATCACAAAATGAGTAACCTTTCCTTTTAATTAGAAAAGCTAGGATCTGGCAAGCTGTATCCTCCCTGAGCAGCTGGAGTGAGGAGTTCCATTTGTATTAAACAATGAAGCACCCTCAACTTGGCATCCAAGCAGTCTGCCATGAGAAGCACATAATGCTGGTTCAAGATTAGCAGGAGCGGTCTCAAAAAGCTGCCTGCAAGACAGCTAGCTAACGCCAGGCCAATGGCTGCACCATGCCCCGGCAGAGTGCTTCCTCTCAGTAAGGCAGAGGTCAGCCAAGCATCACACAGCCAGCAGTTCACCTAAAGATGCTCTGATGGACAGCCCTTTGGGGAACTGGACATGCTTGCAAAGAGGAACAAGATGAGTTAGGGTGACTGGTCCTATTAAGGTGAAGGTCATCAACCCAATAGCTTCTTCCCCAGATAAGAGACTGGAATCTTGTTTAAGAGAAATTATGAGACTACCTTACTGATACACAAAATGACTCACGACAGCAAGAGGAATTACAGGCTCTTCTAGTGAAAAGGAGGGAAGCGGAGGGCAGGAGAGAGGAAGGACACATAAGAATTACGTAGTACATGATACAAATTAACAGTTTCACTGTGTATCACTCATTTGTATACTTGTATATATTACTATTATAATTATTATAATTAGTTTTGTTGTAGTTCAGTTATTAAATTGTTCTTATCTCAACCCATGAGTCTCTTTTCCCTTTAATTCTCTTGCCCATCCCCACAAGGCAGGAGGGTGAGTGAGGGGCTGTGTGGAATTTGTTTGCCACTAGCTGGGTTTAAAACCACTACAAGTTCCCATATAAGAACTGAGGCTCTATCAAGTAGGTATAGAGACTGAAGAAAAACAACTTGGAAAACAAAGTTGTATTATTAGGCTGTCCCACCGCACTAGCTAAAAAATTCATGCCTCACACAACTGTGTACCAAGATGAGATTAGCCCTGGCTGGAGTCTCATCATTCTCTTTCAGCAAAGACTGCATTAATAAGAAACATCTTGTCTCATCAGAATGCAGTTTTATCCAAGGTATAAAAATAATAATTAAAAAAACCAAACATAAAACCTGTGAAATTCTTCAGGATGAGAAGTCCTTTGTAAATAAGGAATTTTTTTGGGAAAAGGAACATGCACCATGAAAGATAATTTTCTAAATCAATGTCTCAGCTAAGTACCAGCATTTACCTCCTCTCTACATTTGAGCTAACCAGCTAAAGAGGAAACTTACAAGATAAGAGTTTGCAGCTGCCCTCCCCACAACTAAAGCAAGAACATGAGGCATGCATAAAATTTGCTCAGTGGCTACAAGGCTGGCGTACATCTGAAAGCTCTGTCAGCTCACCTTCATCAGTTAGGACTGTACAAAATAACACCCCTGTAATGATCACATCAGCAAAATCCCAGAAGAGTGGTGCTGCATTTTAGAAAGGTGGAACAGTAATCCTGATGAAGAAACTTCCTCCCTCTGGCAGCAAATGGTGCAGTTTCTCCGCAGGGCTCTGCCAGTACAGCTGCTTGTATGGCACAGGCACACCTACAGACATGCTTAGCCCAAGTCTTCCAGCTAACAGCACTTTCTTTGTGGGCAGACAATGCTAGGCCTCTCACATATCTTATTTCTAAAGATGAGAAGCCCCATGGCTTGCTAGGTACTGGGAAGTATGTCCCTGGCCTGTCAAGTCACATGAGAATGAAGGGAAAGCCACAGCACCAGAGGCTGCTAGGCAGCACGCCACTAGATAATCCCTCTGCACAGATGGTCTCAGCTGGTGCCACAAAGCAGATGCTGCTGTGGGCCTCCCTCCCACTCCAAGACCCACCCAGAGCCATTTGAACACACTGCTGCACTACTGCTGCACAGTACACTGGAATCCAACACGCGTCTGCATTAACAGATAGTATTCCTGATACCCCAGAAGAATAGTGAAACACCTCTGTTGCATACAGCCTTCTCTCACATGAGGTGGCAGAGCAAGGTGCAGCGTTCTGTCACACAAATACAGCTAATCTGCAGAAATGGATAAACCACGAACCGCTAAGAAGAGCTGGAGCATCTTTATTAACAAACATCATGATAAACAATGTAAATACTGCACAGAAATACAGGTACCCCCAGTCTCTGTGCTGGGAGAAATCTGAGACTTTAATATCTGAGACATGGGACAAGAAAAGTGAAGAAAGAGCCCCCCCACCCCAGAGGATCCTCAGACGTGGAGCAGGTTACTTACTCTCTCCAGCTTTTTGGTGGAAAACTTGTACCAGAGCACCAAGTCCTAGAGTCCTGGGCAAGAGCACCCCCTCAGGTCGCTGCAGAAATCAGGAAAGCTGCAACAAAAACAAGTCACATATTAGAGTTTTTGTTAATAAAGAGTCAAGGAGGAATTAATGAAAACTACTGAGCTCACAAAGGTGCAGGTTACTAGAAGAAACCTACGTGTCCACCCCCCGCAGCAGTGGGAGCCAGCAAGGCAGCAGCAGCCTGAGAATCAGACAAGCAGTGCAGGTGACTGAGTAACCCAAACAGCCACCTTCAGTTTAAATCCTTAAAAAGTATCTACATTCAACAATGCACTTGCAGGAGAAGTAAAAGCAGAATAATGGATCCGTACATTACAGTGCAGGGATCTTCCCAAACCAGGCAGGTGTCGCAAGCTGTGTGACTACGACAGCTCAGGCATGTAAGAGAAGCTGCAAGGCACACTTCAAATTCCCTTTCTCTACACTGCATTACAGACCTGTGGTTTTCCCATGCACAAACACTGAATATCACAAAATCAATTTTATTATAGATACATGCCCCAAGTTAGAAAAAAAGCAGCAAAAAGTCTTCACTAAGCAGCACATTCCTAACCTAATTCAAGAAATAAAGCAAAAAATCATCTTTTCAATTACACATGTGTTCAATAGACATCAAGTATATGATTAATTTTTGCAAAGTCTGTTTGCTGTGCCCCAGCCATTCTCCCCCCGGCAAATGATTACATTAATGCTATGAGTTTTGGTACTGAAAACTATATTGGGATTGTTGCCACATAGTGACAGAAGTGAGCTTATCTCACCATCTCGCCACAGTGGCAGAACAACTGTCAGTCAAACTGTGTTCTAGGATTCAAGGTATTAATCAGCTTTATATTTGTTCTCCCATCTGGAGAAAATAAATATGCAAGACTAAAGACACAAATTTCATCTGCTGTAGAGCTTAAAATGAAAAAAAAAAAAGTTTCTTTGTTAAAGCAAAAGCCAGGCTAAATCAAGCCAAATTACATTCCATTTTAAAGAGTGATTTTTTCTTTTTCTTACCAGAAATCCAAGAACTATAAAACCTAGAAAGTACCGGGACAGAACAGATCATTTAAGAGAGCCAAAAATGTTCTCGTTAAAAATTATATTTATAATTTGGAAACTTGAAGAGGGATCTTTTTGTAAGCCAGATGAAAAATAATTTTAAAATCTAAACACTTTTTGAAAAAATCAAGAAAATATACTCAATCTTCATTTCAGTAATGAAATCGCACTTTAAAAAAATCTCTTCAAAAGGGCAGGAAGTAAACAGAACAATGCTCATTAGACTAATATTCCAGCCCAATTTAGCAGGTACAGTTGTGGACTTTGCTATCAGACAACCAGATTTCAGTATTGAAGAGAGAGAAAAAAAAGGAGAGAAAGAAAACACACATCACGTTAACAGCTTCATACCAGTAAAGCCAAGAAACTACTTATTTCCTTCTGTTTGAGATTCACAGGTTTTATATATAAACAAATGGTTCTGGGTTAAGTGTTGAGAGCCCAAACTTTTCCACAGACTGGGCACACATACTAGCTTTTCTCCAAATAATTTTAAGGAGTTCCTTCCCAAGATAAACAAACAGATGCATCCATCTGTGCTGGCATGGGCACTTTTATAATTAACCCTCTTTGCCCTATATGTGAAACCTAATTTGCTCTAGGCCAAGCCTAGTGTAACTGCAACAGAACCAGTGGTTAAATTCAATAAAAAATAGGCAACAACTCAAAAGGCATTTTATGTCTGGAACAAGACAATTTTCAATCCAAACCAAGACAGGGTCAGCTGCCTGTTCTGTGATCAGACGAAAGTCTGAAATACCAAATACAGCTCTTGAAGATAGGAATGACCAAGCCCTCTAACACAACAGCACATAGCAAACTGCAAACCAAAGTTTCAACAAGAGACATCTGACCTCAGATCCAAAGGGATATTAACACTGACGACATAAATTCCTGAAGTTGTGCTACCACACACCCAACATTTTATATTTCCCAGTTGAGAATCTCTCCCTCACCCCAAGTGTCCTTCCCTTTTCTGTGTCCATTCACCCCTTCACCCACATTTTTACCATGTTGCTTGCTTTGAAAATTGGTAGACTTGAAAACAACAACTTCAGGGTGAAGAGAGGAGTTTTTTTTTCCTGTTTATAAATCTTAATATTTCAAAGAAAAGCTCAGCCAGCCAACAGTGCAGCAAGTTCATTCTCCCAGACCTAAGCAAGCTAGAATAATTCATTTAGGACTTTATTAAAAACAGTAAACTGGAAGGCAGATAGCATGCAGGCACTGATACCCTTCTTAGAAAACGAATTAGCAAATGTTTAACGCCCACAGATGACAAAGTAGGAACATACTGTTACAATTATTGAAATAAACAACTGGCTGCTTGAGGTAATACTAGATGCAAGTTTAGAAAAATTAAATAGTCCCTATTTCCTTCTTTTGCAAAGATTGGGGCGACAACTACGTATACTTAATGTGGGATTAAATATTCCTGGATACTTGGATTTTCACGGGACACAGACCTGTGATCCAGTCCTCAGCTACCCCCAGCAACAAGTGATACCACAGATGCCAGCAAGCAACATGATCTTGGGCACATCACAGAATTTCAGTTAGAAATAATAAAAATGAATAGAAAACACCAGCCAGCAAGGAAGAAATTTGGGAGTTATCACCCCTATTGAGATGCTAGAACAATACTGCTCCACTGCAGACTGCACTTGTGCCTTGGCGGCTTCCGGACAAGAGCTAAGAATATTATCAGGTTTCACTGCTCTCCTTTTCAACCTCCTTTCTCTTGGTAGGGAACTTTAAAGCTTAGGTTAAAGATAAGAGGCAGGTTTCCAATTGCCAAGTTTCAACTGGAGTCATTCAGTACCAAAACTGGTTTTATACTTCAATAACACCTTCTTCCTCAAGCACACACTATATAAACGGTGTGTTCCTCAGCAATGGCATTGCAGTTTTTGTTCTTGCCTTTAAATCAGAAAAAAAACCTGTACCAGCAAGGTTCTCAAATGCTTCTGTTGGCTTAAATTGAGCTACTTTGATTTCAAGGCCAGGCTGGATGAGGCTTTGAGCAACTTGATCTAGTAGAAGGTGTCCCTGCCCATGGCAGGGGGATAGAACTGGGTTATCTTTAAGGTCCCTTCCAACCCAAACCAGTCTATGATTCTATGAAATCCACTTCAACTGAAAACTGACACCAGAAAAATAAAAATTTTCACCAGCTCTTCCCCCTTCTCCGCTGGGCTGCCGCTTCTCAGACGGTCCCACAGAGTGCAGCCAGCCTGAGCTCGGGAGTGGCATGTCTCTCCATGGCAATCAACAGACAGTCTTCTACTTCTTCACCTCAAAAGCTTGTTTTGTAAGAACATAAACCCACCTATTTGCACCAAGAAATACAAATTTTAAGCATTACATAATTTTGGAGCACTCCTGTACCTTTTATAGTAACGGCTATATATCACTAACAGCCTGCAAACCTGCCTGTGTTGGGCAGAAGCATGGAAGGGTGTAAAATCACTAGCACGCAAATCAGCAGGGGTCCAGTTGCTCTGGGAAAAATAACTACAGATTTCCCAATTCCTGTGCTTTTGGAATTGAAGCACAGTTATGAACTTATGTGTGAGGCTGAGGATATTACATATGTAGAGTACTCATCACACAGAGATGAGCAAACTGATGTCAGCACAAAACTAGTGACAGTTTTCATACTGAAGTTTTCTCTAAGCATGCATAGATACACAGGCATGCTGCATTTACGCTATCAGATTGGGGACTCTGCCTTAAATTGTTCAATAGGAATCACAGGATCCCACCTACCCCCTTCATTACAATTTCTACCTCTTCCCTCAGTTTAAAAATAGAAGAAAAATGTCCAGCACAACATCAATAATAAGTACAGCATGGTCATCTATTTTAGGGACAAATTTTTCTCTTTCCTTCTAGAAACCGCATTACTAGTTTCTAACTCTAGTCCATCAGACAGCTTCCCAGTGAGCCTCATGCAACTACCCCGAGAACACAGGCTGATAAATTTTGGTTTTGAAAGAAGGAGAGAAGGAAGAGCTGAGTTTTGTTCTGAGGTTTCTAGTGGCCTCTGTTTGGAAATAGTTTAAGAGAAAAAACAAACCAACAAATTATGTTTTTCTTAACAAAAGCAAAAAAGATAAACCTGCCAGGTGTATTAACAAGTTGTACTTCAATCTGACAGCTGTTGGGACTCTCGTAACATAATGACGGCTAAAAGACTCATTAAAGATGGGGTGAGGGAGAAGAATTCCCTGACATGTATCGCGTGGAGCATCCCCCCCCACCAGCACAACTAAGCCATGAGTCCCCCACTTTCCATCCCTAAGCCCACATATTCTCTCCATCTTTCAGCATCACTGCTATCATGACTTGCAACAAGAATTACACGAGTAGCTGTATTAAGAAATATTAGTTGTTTAGCTTAAATAAGTAAGTTTTGAATAGAATGAATCACTTAGGGTTGTAAGGTTGTGTGATTTAGTATGCTATGTATTTAGCTTTACTTATGTAGTGGGTAGCTAGATTTCCACTTGGGTATATTCTTCCTCTTAGTAGCTGGTACAGTGTGCTGTGTTTTGGGTTTTTTTAAGTGAGAGAATAATGAAGATAACACACTGAAGTTGTGGTTATGGCTGAGTGTTACGGCTAAGCATTTATCCTAAGTCTGCAACTTTTGTATTTTCTTATATTCTGCTGAAAAAAACATAGACTAGAAGATACAGAGGCTTCAAGGCTACAATCATCAACAGCAGGTGCAACTCATCAAGGTAAGAACAACTGACCATCAGCCCAGAGACAGAATCCAATGAGGTTTTAGGAGGGTCCAAACCAAAAATCATAACTGGACCAAAAGTCACGTGAACAGCGCATGAGGGGTGGGTGAATAGTCTGTAAGGGTATAATTGCTCAATCATTTCTTGGTTCAGGGTCCCTCTCTGGAGGCACCCAGCTTGAGCTGACCCTGCTGCTGTATCACTTAATAAATTATTTAGTTTTTTTAACTTTGATGCCTGAGACTCTGCCCTGGGAAACCTAGGGATCGGACTACAGAGATAACACCGGATGGCCGGACTGTGCGGGCTTCCTTTACAGCTGCTATTACAAAACTGCCTGAGAAGACATCTGGGCTGAGGCTGACAGTTTCAGAGTTACTGTGCCAAAGGTACAGCATGATCAACATAGAGGTACGCATCCCTCAACAGCAACTCTTCAAGCACAGTTCAAGTACCACCGTGGTGCGCTTTCCCCCCATTGGATTGCAATCAAGCTGTATTTTCTGTTTGCTCATCCCTCCTGACCCAAGCTTTAGAGCTCACAAAAGCCCAACACACGATTTGCTGTTAGCACTTCAGCAAACAAGCGTGCTTTGAAAACACTCAAGTATCTGAGTTAAAAAGAAAAAACATCCTAAAAGTGGAAAGAAATAAACTTGAATCTATATTTGAAAACTAAGCAGCCTGGAATATCTCTCAAAAAATCTTATTCTTCGCACAATGGGGTGCAACTTAGCTAGGTGAACAATTTTCCAAATATATGTTAAGAATAAAACGTATTTTCACACAGGCATAAAATTCTAAGGAAGGAATTGAAAGCCTGGGAATTCATGCTGATGCATGTGACAGAAACCAACCACGAGGGTTAGAAGCAACTAAAGATGCTCATCCACAGGGTGTCTGGGAGAAAAACATATCCAAATTGTTTGACTTCTTAGCAGACATACCATACTTGAGACCAGGTTTTATCTGTCACTTAGAGAAAGACTGGTGAGTGATAAGTATTCAGGTCACACACACCTTTTCTGCAGCAACCCACAGCACTACCTTTCATGTGATAAACACCCACATCACAGCAGAAGCCAGTGGCAATGAATAATGCAGGAGATCCAGTCACTCCACCGCTTATCATACCCATGGGATATGGAGGCAGCATTTTAGCTTAAGTCATCCTTCCCCCTCCAGGGCACAAGCATGCTCTTTGGTTTTCTCTCCACCTCCTGTTCTGCACATACATTAACAGGTCAAACCCAGCAAAACAGGACGAGTTGCTGCAGAGAAACAGGGACACAAACAGAAATGCAATACACCCTCTCACGAGATGATAATAAAATATTACATCTGCTCAACTCAAGAGCTCCACCAACCAGAGACACAGTTTTCCCAACAAGGTAGTTCTTTGTTCACTTTTCCCAAGAGATATACTTTCCCCCCTTTAAGACAATAATTTCACAAAGCATTAGCAAAACCAGGATAAATTACAATGGAGCCACACTAAGCGTTAGCTTGTAACCCTGCCTGAATAAAGGCAGGTTATTAAAAGTGCACTGCAAAACTGAAGTGAAATCTGAATTTGCGGGTCAGCTCCTTTTTAAAAAGGCATTATCACCTGTGCTCTAAGTACAAACTCTCCCAGTAACAAAGTTCAGATATTCATTCCTATTTTTGAATACTATTATCACTGTATAATTCTCCCCAACACCACTTGGGATTCTGCACTACTTTCCAGCTTACGATGCACACAACAGGATGCTCCATCCTAAGAGTGTTCTTGATACCCACCACACCAGGACAAGGCACAGAGATAACAGCATCACGGGACAGAGCACTGGCCTTCCAGCATCCTGCTTAACAAACAACTCTGCCGGCACTGCTGGCCTTCACACAGCTTTCACATCAGACTGGGCATCCACTCATGCTGCAAATTTATTATGCCATTAGAAAGGTGTCTTTGTCTCGCATCTGTGTTGTTTCATACTATTTTACATTATTTTCATGTATACAAGAAAATCTATATTGGAAAATTTGTCCAGCAGAAGACCAAATTGCATTCATTAAAGATCAGGCAGACTCTCAGATTGCACACTTAAGAGTGTGATTAAAAAAAAAGGCAGGATAAAAGGCTTAAGTCTCTCTCCAGTTTTAGCCAAAATCAATTTTAATGATGCTATTACAAGGCTTCATAATTATGGCTTCAAAGCCAGCTAGAAGAACCTTTAACTTAGGCAATGTGCACTAACAGAAATCATACTGATTCTGCATGACAGGACATCACATTCAAAACTTTTTGCACAATAGGTGCTTAGCTGTAGAAAGGGATCATCTTCTCCACCTTACAAGCCTCTGTCATTCTGGTTTGGGGATGGGGGGGGGGAAGAGGAGAATAAAGTTAAAAAAAAAAACCAAAACAAACAAAAACCACAACTATTACAACACATTTTTTCCCCACACTAAAAGATCTTATGGAAGCAAATTAAAGGGTTGGAATAGATCGTTATACATGTGCTTAATAGAATTAAGACAGAACCACTGTTAGAATTAACCATCAGACCTGTCCCATCTGCATCATCTCAAACACAACAGCTGCTGGGGTTTTGGGGTTTTTTGGGTTTGGGGGTTTTTTGGGTTGTTTTGTTGTTGTTGTTGGTTTTTTTTTAAAAAAACAGGGTCAGCCAGTACTTGGAATATTTCTTGCTCAGAATAGCTGGTGGTTAACAGAAAAAAAATCCTTATTTAGCTTATTCCTTTATTAATCATCTTTGCTGGCTAGCTGACTCATCATCTAGAGTTGATCTCTTACGGAAGTAAACGGGATGAAAAATACAGCAGCTGTGGTCTCACAGTTCTCACCAAGAGGAAAGTATTTAGATAATTTTTCTTGCTTAAGACTGCAGTTCTAGTGCTATGCAGTATTTTCTCAATTCCCCGTCTCTGATAGGGTAATCTATTAATGGTGTAATAACCTGATGAAAAGAATGAGATTAATGTTCTGATCATCTTCAAAAAACAAGCATACATCTTCCTACTGTGTCATAAAATCTGCTGTGAGTCTAAAACCTCTTGCCTAATCCATACACTTCTAGTATTGTTTTTTAAACCAACTTGAGCCCACTGGTGGAAGAGATCCTGCAGTTTCTCCAAAGAAAATTATGATTAACTATTCTAGCAAAAACAAGAAAAAAAATATGCTTTCCACAGAAGATAAATTAGGAAGATAGAAGACACAAAATCATCTGCTACAGAAAGGTCACGAGAACCACTATCTATGTCACACATACTTAATAACACTGCCAAATGGTTATATTTACACTTCATGTCAATATGAAAAAGTCAAAATACAGAAATTAAAATGTTACTGCAGTATTGCCAAATCTTCAGTAAAATACCCTGAACGTTGCTACAACCACTTCCATTAAGACACAGGAAATACCACCTCAGAGCAGACCTGACAGCAGGTATTACCAGATGCTTCAAAGGGAAGCAACAAAATTCACCCTAATAACATTCTCTGACATTAGCTCACTTATATCCCCATCATTTCTTGCTATGAATTAAAACCTCCTGCCATCCTCTTGTTTTAACTAAGGCCTTTACTCCAAAGGATTATATTTTTTTCCCCTCAATACACTGAATTTTTTCTAATTTATGGAGAACCATCCACACCAGTAAGAAACTGAGAGGCACCATACATAACCTCAGCAAGAGGGATCTCATCTCTCAACACTGTGTTCCCAAATTGAATTTAACAGAAAATAAGACTTCCCCCCACCCCCCAAATAAAAGATTGCCCTGGATATGCATTGCAGTGCTTTGTCCTAAAGGCCCCCAAATTCCCAACATGCCCACTCATGCTGTACCAAGAATGCCAGCTATGTTTAACATTTTGCTTGGAGGTACTGCAGGAATCCAGGGTCAGCAAGTACCCCCAGGTGGTCAAATTTACTCCAAACATTTATGTTAATCAATACATCAAAATAAAAAGTAACCTCTTCACCAGAGACAGTGGGGCTTGACAGCTTCTGAAATGATTACTGATAATGACTAGCAGCACAAGAATGATGTTGGCTTGGACAGGAAAGTTCTGGAGCAGTCTGTGTATTGATCCTCTCCAGCTAAACTGTGACAAAAGATGGAAAGTATTATGAAATTGAAATTTAAATTAAACAGAAGGTGCTCTACAACAAGAAGTGAAGCACGTAAAAGAACAAACTGAGCTAAGTAGTGATGGAGAGGTCTGAGGAAGCCTCCAGTAAATCAAAACCACCAATCAGCCACACCAAGGCTGAACACCAACAGCTGAAGTGGGACCACCTGAAAGTCAAAACACTAAAGCTCTCTACCAGACCCTTCACAACCTAAATGGTGACAGAAGTTGCCAGAAAGCAGTATGAGAAGTGATTACCTAAAACCTCAGCTGAAGTCCACAGAAGCCAAGAGGAAGAATTCCCATTGTTTCCAGTTCACCAGCCTAGGAAGCTGGCTGTGCTCAGAGCTACTGGGGGAAAACCAGTGGCTCCAAGACTTCCTGTTAGAGATATAAGTGCATGTGCATGCGCATAGGTAAGTATGCATGTGTATGCACAGGCATACATTTTAGATACCTGCAAGGCCAGCCAAGTCGGAGCCTTCATTAAAATCAACTTATTCCCATAGTCAAAAGCAACTGTGAAATTTAGTGTTATTAAGCACAGTATAAACTTGAAAAACGCATAAGCAAGAGCTGGAACTCTTTAACTTCATGCAGGCAGGACTTAACGAAATACTGAGTTCTGGACTCAACAGGTTAAACTCTGAGTACAAACAGACAGTGCTCACCTCAGCTTAAGGAATCATTTCACATGCACTCAGCTGCAGAAAGTAAGTCAAAGTTGCAGCCTGCACAGTGAAATGCTTCACACAACAGTACAGTCTTACATCTACACTGATTCAAGCCAACTGCCCTTTTCAGCAGCAGTTGGCCTTTGGACTGCCTCAGCCACCTCACACCTAACAAAGGTTGGATGCAGCAGCCTGAAGACTGGCCACACAACCTGAAGAGGCACTTCCAGAGGGCTGACAGACCAAAAAGCTCCTGTCCCGCTTCTGTGTAAGAAATTGGGAATAAGGAAGAGGAAAAGAGTTAAAAACCCACAAGAAGTTGTTGCCTTTTTCACAAGGCTTTCAAAAATCCCATTAAACTCCCCCAAAAAAATGCTACTGGGCTAATTCCGTGAATCCTGAGAACCAGGAAAGGAAGTGCTTTGTATAAGCCAAGCAAAGATTTCTATTATGATGGCTTAAATAAAACAGACCCCAAGAGAGGAAATAAATATTACTTGAGTCATCCGGCACATTCCTCTACCTCAGGTGTGATGGACACCAACCAGGGACAACGCTTCCTTGGCAGGGCCACGTCTGCTTCTCTCTTGCTAAAGAATACGTTTAAGTAATTTCAATTCTGCCATCTAGGTTCTGATGGCTTAACTGTAATTGCTTATGCTTCTCAAAAAAAGAGAGGCTATCGGGTAAAAAAAATTACCCCAAACCATCTCCTCCTTTACTTTTTAAAGGCGGCAACATTCCTCTTTCTTCAAATTAGGCTGTTTTTTCCAAAGCCAGGTCACAAGAGGCCCATTAGGCCGAGGTGCCACCAGGAAGCCAGTGCCACACTTGTGCCTTCTCCTGCTCTTCCCAAGCTCCAGCACCATTCAACAAGTGATGAACCAAACCGTGCTTACATTGCCAATAGTCTAGCCAAGTACCTGAAAACTCTGTTCTTAAAGAGTTTAACCTAGACATCACACTGAAACAGAGGGCATAGCCCTGCAAACAGACAGCATAGCAGTCTGCCTTTTCCAAATACACGCTGTGCTTTCTCTCCAGCTGTGAGGAAAGGTTTGGTCTTAGTAATTAAAAACTTTGTTGCCTACAATTTTTTTAATTAAAACAGTACAACTTCAAAATTAACATCAATTTTCCAACGCACAAAACAGGATGGTACAATTTAACCCAACTTAGACAATGCGTATCTTCTCCTGATAAAGATACAGGGCACTGTACAAGTTTAAAACACATGCCTTCACATATTTACAACAAACGCAATTCCTTTAAAAATAACTGTGAAAACACTTTTCTTCTAATTTGTCTATTACACAAGCAAAGCTTCTTCTAAATCTTACTAAATAAAATAAAAAACAGAAACTATATTACTGCAGACCCCCTCCGTGACAACCCCTTCTACAGATGCAACAGGGCCCTGTTCAGAGTAAAGGTGGCAGTCAAGTTTTATGCAAGAAGAAAAAAGTGATGGTGATTACTGGAGATAAAACAGAAGAGTGATTACAGCTGGAAAAAAAAGACACAAATACTACAGAGTTTTTATGTGACAGTGTTAAAAGATTACATTCTTCTTTTCTACTTAAAACTTGTTTCTCAAGTCTCCATCTCTTCTTCAGAGATGCAGTTTAGCAAGGACAACGGTTCCTTTATTTGCACAGTAAGAGCGCACACCTGGAATGCCAGTAAACCTCAGACTTCCTTAGGCCGAATCACGATCACAAGTACAATAAAGGGTAAACATACAGCTGTGCGATGTGAAGTGCATTTCTATTAGTTAGCTACAACTTACTAAGTACTTACAGAAACCTATAATCTTTTTTAATATAGAAGTTGAAATAGTGTCAGTCATAAGATTTCTTCAAATATTAAGCTACTGAAAAAAAATCATTGCTGAGGCTAAACACAGAGTAACAGCTCAGATAATGAAGACCAAGTATTTTATTTAATTGTTAACACTGAGAAGAGCCTTGTACAAATTGCTTAAGTTCACTGTAGGATGGTTTGCAGAGCTACTAGAAAACCACAGCCACCACAAGTAGCTCCTGTGGCTCCAGGTGTGTTAAAACAACTTGGAAAAAGATAACCTGTAACATCCTTTACAAATGTATTAATAACTCATTTTGACACTGCTTGGAGAGACCCTCCATTTAGGTATATTCTGTGCACAAAACACGGAGTTAGAGGAGTTCTTGTCTCCTCAATTTCCAAACCAGAGAACCATGGCAAGGTACAAGAAAGTGGTAAACCAGTAAATGAGACATGATAGGTGCCATACAAAACCAAAGTCACCTATTACTCACAAATAAGAATATCTCAACAGTCAGAGAGGACTCAGACTAAACATTCTTACACCAAATCCCCTGCAAAAGAAGATGAATCTTCAGGAATTTAGTCAAACCGACATGAGGCAGGCAAAATGAGTGAAGAGCCCACTGTCACCTACTGCTGCAATGCAGCTTGCTGCCTAGAATCACACATCATCTGATATTCTTACCTCCTCATTTCCAGGTCAAGAGAGGCTTCCTGATAGTCTGCAAAACATCTCCAGAGCCACTGACAAAAGATAATATGCAAGTACACATTATCATCAGTAAACCTAAGCTATACTGTTATTTTGTGCTCTTATGGTTTCCTTCATTTCAGATAAAGGTAAGGCACTTTATAACAACAACAACAAAGCAGGTACATAAAGATTCTTCTAAGTGATAAACGAAGCAGTAATTTATGCTACCTAATAACAAGACAAATCTACTGTAGCAGTTTAATATTCCAAGGGACAAGAATAAAGACGTACTCATATGGAAAATACCCACATTTGGGTGAAGCACAAAGCTAATGTTAGGATTAATCTTAACTCTTAGAAAACCCAAGGGTCTATAAATGGTCCTGACCCAACAGCACTTCTAAAGCAACCCATTTAGTTGCTTTGTTTGGTGGAATGCAACTGTGAACAAGAAACCTGAGACTGAACAGTTTACAAACTATGGGATAATGTATGTATTCAAGCCCATGACTGGTGTGTGTAACAGCCTAACAACTGTCCTAACAACTTGTCTTTCAAGCAACTACTGAACCAGCTCACTAGTTATCAGCACTGCAATCCACAGAAGAAATTTCTAACAGCAAGATGTTTCAAGACAGGGTAGTTTTAATCCTCACTCATTTTACTACACTATGGTCCTATTGTGAGCAAACATGCAGAAAATTAAGTCAACTTCTTGTTTTAGATCAAGAAATGTTAGAAACAGCTCAAGACTGATCAATTGTTAAGGCGTCCTGAATCACAATTTTCCCTTAGTAATTGCAGGAGATGATGCTCGGTGTCTTGCAGTATATAACCAGATCAATACAGGACAACATCTACAACAACTACATAAGATCATCAAAATGCATCTACTTATACAGACTTTTCCAAAGTATCTAATACTGATGCAAAGTTCCATGAAAGGATAAATCTTTCATGGTAAAAGAGAGAGAACTGAGGTCATGCACAACACCTTAGCTCTCCCTAGAGACGATGCTGCTGCAGCATACGCAACTGCAAGTACTGGCTGTCAGAACAGCTGTTAAACGCAATGACTGATTTAAACCCAATACCAGCTGCAGCAGTTTTCCACAGCACAAAAACTTCATGCTGCCGATGCTTAATTAGAGAAGCATTAGAAACGTTTATTCTCAAAGTTTATTCACATTTAGCAGCACTTTCTTTTCTGAAAGATTACTACAGTATAGTATATATCTGATGTCTGCAAAACTCAAGGCCAAACTAGTATCAAAGGTCCGTAAACTGGCAGTGGCACAGAACTGCTGCAATTTAAAATTAACAAGGAAATTGCACCATGTAATCAACAGGATAACTAGCCCATGTTTACTTTGTCAAAGGAAGACAAACAGGATGAGTACAAAAAGGCTCAGTAACCACTCTGCTGCTGGAGGAAAAAAATGGGTTCTGTACAAGCAAGAGGCAATTCCTCCCAGTACTATTTCTTGCAATCACGTAACAAAGGTCAGCCTCCTCCTCATCACACCTGAAAGGAAGCCCAAAGGACTAATGCCTCTGTGAATTCACACCCACAACACAGACATACCGTAAGCAATAGGATTACCAGCCCACCAGGAGCACAGATCAGAAACAGCAACAACAGCAATATATGGCAAGATACTAAGGACTCAAGAGTAGAAAGCTGCATTTTTTACCTACTATGAAGGACTGAATGGAGATGAACACCCACTGCATTTCAATGTCTGTCTACAATTTGAGTAATTCCAGTTTGCAAGAGCCCTCACAGATCATCTCTTCCCTATCCCAAGAAACTTCATGTTTCTGAAAACATAAAACACAGTGCACCTAGAATCCAAAACTGCTGTGCCCAGTGAAACAGAACTATGCAAGTTTTGCTTCTCTACAACAGGTTCTTCTCTTTCATAAGAAATGCTTCAATTTGGATTTCCAGAGCGCTTCTATTCAGTGGGGTTTCTACTTACCTGATGGGCTCAGCACACCCTGAGCCTCCCAGACCTGCAGGGGCTGAGGTGAGGTTTCTCACACCTCCTGATCCTCCTGTGCCCATTCTGGCACCCATTTAATTGGGCAGGGAGCCTACACAGGGAACTAACCCAGTAGAACAAGCAAAGGGGGCAGGGGGAATAGGACGAACCCAGTGTATTTAACTCTCAGTGACTGATATTTAAAAAAAAAAAAAAAGAAATGCAGAGCTGGCTGAAACAAGGGGGCAGGGCCACATCACACAACATGCAAAAAAAAAAAACAAACTCCAAACAAAAAAGGAATAAGGATACTCTGTTCCAGCAGTAACTCACTGGCCTAGCTGTAGTATTAATTTTCCTTCTATTCAAAGCCATTTGGCTAAAAGGATGTTCCTCAGTCTGTGAGAACTCCTCTCCCAGAAAACCTTCTGTACCCATAAACACTCATCCTCCCTCAGCTTAAATTATAACTGAAGAAATTCAGTTGAAGCTCTGCAGTGCTCAAAAATGAAAGGCTTACACACCTACATGGTGTTCTTAAAACCACAGGGCTGCAAAGTTTGGTGATTTCACTTCACTCTCCAAATTATGATAATTTTTTAAAAATACAGAAAAAAGTAGCATTGCTTATCTGAAAACAGCATAACTCCATCTCCTCATTCATAACCATGTGTACTGGGTTTGCATGGCATGGTTTTGGTAGTGGTGGGGATACAGGGGTGGCTTCTATGAGAAACTGTGCCAGCCAGCTCCAAGACAGACCTGCCACTGGCCAAGGCTGAGCTCATCAGCAATGGTGGTAGGGCCTCTGTGACAACATAGTTAACAAGGGGAAAAAGTGACTACATGCCAGCAATTTCAGAGAGAGGAGTGAAAACACATGACAGAAACAACTCTGCAGACACCAAGCACCAAGGTCAGTGAAGAAGAAAGGGGAAAGAGGTGCTCCAGGCACCAGAGCATAGATTCCCCTGCAGACCTTCATGAAGACCATGGTGAGGCAGCTGTGCCCCTGCAGCCCATGGAGGGTAATGGTGTCACGGAGATACACCTGCAGACCCTGGAAGATGCCATGCCAGAACAGATGGATGTGCCCAAAAGAGGCCGTGAACTTGTGGGAAGCCCATGCTGGAGCAAGCTCCTGGCAGGGCCTGTGACCCCAACAGAGAGAGGAGCCCAGGCTGGAGCAGGTTTTCTGGCAGGACTTGTGACCCTGTGGGGCACCCATGCTGGAGCAGTCTGTGCCTGAAGGAATGCACTCCATGGAAGGGACCCACACTGGAACAGTTAGTGAAGAACTGCAGTCATGGGATGGACTCACATTGGAGAAGTTAGTGGAGGACTGTCTCCCATGGGAGGGACTCTCCACTGGAGCAAGAGAAGAGTGTGAGGAGGAAGGAGTGGCAGAGACAACATGTGATGGACTGACCACAACCCCCATTCACTGTCACCCTGCGTTGCTGGTGGAGAGGAGGTGGATAAATCTGGAGTAAAGTTAAGCCCAGGAAAAAGGGAAGGGTGGGGCGAAGGGGTTTTTAAGATTTGGTTTTATTTCTCATTATCCTACCCTTATTAGACTGGTAATAAATTAATTTCCCCAAGTCCAGTCTGTTTCACCTGTGACAGTAATGGGTGAGTAACCTCTCCATGTCCTTATCTCGACCCATGAGCCCGTCGTCATATTTTCTCTCCCCTGTCCAGTGGAGGAGGGGGAGTGATAGAGCATCTTTGGTTGGCACCTGGCATCCAACCAGAGCCAACCCACCACACCATGGTAAGGCATGTCTTGAGTACCTGTACATGGCTCGCAAGTAGTGAAGGTTCATCTTGCATTGACCTCCCCGCTCTCACTGAAGTCAGAAGCTAGGGACTTCTGAAATTTTCACCTGTGTTTTCTAACCTTCGG